>NW_011887885.1:151799-195791 GCF_000806365.1 Fopius arisanus | reverse complement strand
CGTCGGGCGCCATTTGTGATATATATCCGGGAATATATCCGGGAAAATCAAATTAGGGGCAAAATCCAGTAATCTAAATAATTTAAGGGGGCCCTGAAATAATAAGAGGGTGGGGGGGGGTCTCAATAATTACTCGGGGGGATTTAGGTAGATTAATTTTTGATATATTTTAGTCTCCATAATACACCGATGTTAATACAAAAAAATAATCCAGGCCTTTTGACTAATTAACTCGAAGGTGGGGGGGTAAGGCCAACTCACTTGCGGCTACGCGCAATAGTATAACATAAAAAGAGGGGTGACTCTAACTCTGGAAAAAGGGGGAGAAGTGAGGGGGGCCAACTGAAAAGGTAATCATTAATAGGGGGCTTGATTTACAACTAACACGAATTTACTGGAGGCTCACCGTTGGGGGGAAATTAACATGGGCAGGGAAAGTCGTTGGGGCAGGGAATAAAAAATGGGGCACTCACGGGGAATGGTGTCCTCAGAATTCTCTCGGTTTTCCTCGGGGTTGATCCTCCTTCCTTCCTTCTCTCTCTTCGTTCTCCTCGGACGTTCTTCTCCCAAAACATCCTCCACACACTCCACACAATAGTTCTCCTCCAGTTCCTCTCACACTATTTCCGCACACTTTTCTCCTTTGCACGGTTTCTCTCTTTCAAAATAGTTCTCACCAGTTCTCTTCACAAATTGTTCGGGGTTTCTTCGGGGCAACTTTTCACGGGGTCTCTTTACACTAAGTTCTCTTTTAATTCTTTCTGGGGCAGTGACTCGTGGGGCAGTTGTGGCACGAGTGAAGGCTGCCAATCATTTTCACTTCTTCTTTCCTGGTTTTGGGGGGGCCATCGGGCGTCCTTCTCCTTCTCATCTGGGAATCTCGCACGGGGGATGTCTCTTTCTTCCGGGGTCACGTGGGATCCTCTTCCTGGATGCGTGAGTGCTAGGGCGGGGGGAAACGGGGACGGGGGTAAGGAAGATCTGGGGATTGGTTGCCCAACGGTGGCGAAGAAGGAGTAACTTAAACCTAACTTAACCTAGGAAAAATAAGCTGTATTAATAAGGGGGCAGGGGGGGGCGTAAAATTCTGCCTCGTCACAGAGTCCCGGGGGTAGTGCATACATGGGGTTTACACAACCCCATGTTAAACGATACCAAACCATTACATTGACTCATTCCGTTATTATTATTGTGATTCTTATTTATATTCCTCTTGGTCTTCTCGGCAACTCCACGAGTGAAGAGCTGGAAGGAAGGCTATTCAATTAGTCCATACTACTATTTATTCAAACCCATTGGTAACCCTTATTTTTACCTTCCATTACCAACGTTTTTTTTTTTTTTTTTTTCTTTCGGGGCAGCGGGTCCGACCCTTTATCGTCACGGCCTACGTCACGGCCCACGTGACTTGGAAGGAGAGAAAACCACCACTCATACGTCACAGCCCACGTGACTTGGAAGGAGAGGAAACCACCACTCATACGTCACAGCCCACGTGACCCGGAAGAGAGAAAAAGGAATATATGCTAGTCGGGCACAACAAATAATTAGGACGAGGACACCCGATGACGTGTGTCCCCGATTGACCACGATTATCACCGATAATCGGGGAAGAAGAATGCCGAGGATGGGGAAGCCATCACTCGTTTTGCAGCTGCCCCGTGTGTAACCGTGTTTGCTGGGAAATTGTTATCAGAGATTATTTGAGGATATTGTTTGAGGAGATTATTTGAGGATATTGTTTGAGGATACTGTTTGAGGATATTGTTTGAGGATATTGTTGAGGAGATATTTTTGAGGAGAGAGGGAAGGTGCTTCGTAAAGGAAGAGTTTTGGAGGAGAATTTGTGCCAAAGACCCAGGAGTGACGACGAGGAGGACAAGGGCTATTTGGTCGGAGGAGTTTCCCGTGGATTTTGAGAGATTGTGGAAAAAGGACTAGGATAGACGCCATCACCGTGAGTACCCTCTCTTGCCTTTCCCGTTCCAACAAACCCTCACGAACCCCCTGCAATGATATTTCCCCCCAATGGTGAACCTCTAAATTCAAGTATTATAATTATCGAATCTTCGCGATCGTTTGTGTTCCGGAATTCATTTTGTTATCATTTACGCCCCCTAATTATCAATACTTTTTTTATTAGGACCCCTCACTTCTCCCCTTTTTTTGCAGAGATCAAATCACCCCTTCTTTTTCTAATATGAATTGTGTGTGTGCCGCAAGCTGGCTGGCCTTACCCCCCACCCTTGATTAATTGTTCCGAGAAGGCCGTTAATTGTATTGTACGATTTATTGTAGTTCATGCAAATCGTTATCTGAATATACAGCATTTCTTTATAAACCCTCCGAGTAATTACTGACAATCCCCCTCCCTCTCATTATTTCAGGCCCTCCCAAAAATTATAACAAATTCCCATTTCAGTTCTTGGAATATCGACAAATTCCACCGTATCGTGCCTTCGCCGGGAATTATTATATTTTAATTCCCCGGCCAAGGTCACAATTGTATATAAATTCAAATGTATATAAATTCAAATTCATGAGTCGGGTGGCGCGCCATCTCCCGGATTTTCCATTGTCGCAGTAGAATCGCGTGATTACGGGCACCGATTGCATAAAATATTATATGTATTGATATTAATAATAATAAAGTGAATTGATAATGAAAATGAGCCCTTTTGTCTTTGATAAAAAAAATTTTGTCTTTGAACATTGATTTAAGGAGCGATATCACTTCTCAGGAAAATAAAAATTGTATTTCCATGAGAATTTTCGTATGAAGCAACGTTAGAAGCGACACCCCCAGCTCCGAGAATTTAATTAATAATTCATAATTGATGTTCTGTAGAAGATCGATGATCATCTATCAATCACCTGCAAACGATTCTCGATCGTTTGATCGCTCATTAAACATTCTAGGGTTAAATTTAAAAAAAAAGATGATAACTTCCATAGAAATTTTTCAGTTTTTTCAAAAATTCATTTAAAAAAAACGATGATCGATCAAACAATAATTCTTATCTATCATAGACCTGCAAAGGACCTTCAAACGATTGGGCATGTGCGGGATAATTAATTAGAATAATCAGTTGATAACTTCTCGGAGCTGACACCCCCAGGTACTTAGCTGACATCGGGCATCAATTTGAAAAACAATCTCCTGTACTCGATTGTACATTATTAGTATATGATTGTACAGTGAAAATAGTTGTTTGTACAGTCACCAATTAATTTTAAAAAATTAATCAAATTTTGACATGATGCTGGCCAACAAAAATTGTAAATGGTACGATCAACCTCAATTAACGGTCCAATGGAAAGGGAATCGTTTGTACATTGCAAATTTAATAACCCTATCGTTTGTACAATCATTTATAATTAAAAATTATATTGAAATGCTTTCTTACCATTTTTTTCTTAGTCCCATAGATGCGGACAGTCTCTGCATTACCGACATTAGTATTCAAAATTCTAGAGTCTGGAATAATACGGCAGGCATTATCCTTTAATCGATTTTCGGTGTAAAAACAATTTTTTAAATAATAATAAAGTTTTCCCAATCATTTCCAAATCACTTTTCGTCAAATGATTGTGAAACCTTATTATGACATATTTTATGACATTTTCCACACATTATCTACACATTTTCCACACATTATTGTCGATAACATAGGAACCGACAACACCAGCTGATCGGTGGATCGACGAAAATTGTTTATCTCCATTTAATTGATTGAAAAATGAATGTACAAACGAAAGGAAAAGAAATTCGTGATGTACAAACAGTTTCCTATCGATTTTACTGGTTATTAGCCATCATTAAGCAATTTTTTATTTCTTTACGGCCAGCATCATGGCAAAATTTAATTAGTTAATATTGATTAATGAGTGAATGTACAAATAAAACTTTTGCATGTACAATCATGTACTAACGATGTACAATCGAGTACATAAGGTCATTTTTCTAATTACTGACCCATGTCGGCTAAGTACCTGGAGGTCGTTTCTTCATACAACGATTCTCATGGAAATACAATTTTTATTTTCATGAGAAGTAACATCGCCACTTAGCCAATTTTCAAAAACAAAAATTTTTCAAAGACACAAATACTCATTTTTATTATTAATTATCTTTATTATTATCATTAATTATAACTCATTAAAATATTCATTTTTATTATTAATTCTCTTTATTATTATTAATGTCCATATACATATTATGCATCACATTGTTTTTTTATCATTTTAATCAGTCGTCTTACTTAAACCATATAAATTATTCATTTTTTAAACTATTAAGTCTCAAACAATGTCATGAATCTCAAATACCCTCAGCTGAAAAACTCGAAAATTAAAAATGAACAGTAAAAGTGAACAGATATGAATCAAAGGAAAAAAAGAAATTCTATCATTAACTTTTTAAATAATTGGCTGGAATGCCTTTCATGCACTGGGTGCTGGAGAGAAATCTTCCTCTTTCTCCTTTTCACTCAAATTTGTGTCCAAATTTTCAATTATTTCCTGTCGATTACGAACTCGCCTCGTTTCCTGACTAACAGAATATCTTTTGGACCCACGAATAGTGCCAGCAAGTGGTGGGATGTCCCGGTCATCTAGCTTATTGTACGATCCATCAGCCTCGCTATGAATGTCAGCTGGCACAATGATCTCTTTCATAGTCAGTGCAGAACTTGGAGCCAGTCGTTCAGGAGGCGATGCAGGCTGCTCAGCCTCAACAACAATAACTTCCATTTGCCGAACATCATCCACATTATTGGCTGCAACCGATTGCGAATCCCTCACAACTTCAGGCAATTTTTTGTATGCATGACGTAGAGCCTCTTGAGTCATTGGCTCTTCTGCAGTCACTCTGATGTCACTCAAGTTAGTGACTTGCAACATCAGGATGTTGTAGCGATTACGTTTTGTGTAACCATCCATGAGGACATGCGTGCCGACATCTGGGCTCAATTGAGCGTCAAAATGCGTAATAGTGACACAAAGCTGGAATTCGCCGTCGGTCATAGTCCCTGACCCGTAACTGATATTACCGACCGCCTGTCTTTAGATCTTGCGTCGTATCCAGCCACCGATACCTATGAAAAGAATGAACAAAATAAAAAAAACTAAGAGATTTTATTTTTTTTTGATTTGCAAAATGTTTGAAATCTGTGTTTCGTTACTACTCACGAACAAATTGGTCGATCACCGTGGCTACGTCTCTCAGCATGATTTCTTTTGGCGTATGAGGTGTTACCACGTCTTCAGGGATTTCCATGATAATCTCGATGTTTGTGCTACTGCCAACGGAAATTTCGATGTCCATTAATCCATCACTTGGATTTTTGAATGTTGGGTTAGCTGGAACCACTCTGCCTCGGGTAATACGAATCACCTAAAAGAATTAAAACAGATAAATAAGGAATTCATATGAAGATAAATTTTCCAGAAGAAAAATTCATTTAAAATTATAGATTGAAATGAAAAATTATATACCTTTCCCAAAATTCGATTCTCATATTGAACTGCTTTTTCCTGCCAAATGAGGATCCGAATATGTCTCCCTCCAGCTTCACCTCGATTATGTAGGATAACCCTCAAAAGTTGCACACGCGGTGCGGCCGCATTGGATCGCCTCCGTGGGGGATCCATCCGAATTATAGCACCTGTGATATCACTGAAAACAAAAAAAATCGATAATAAAATTGAAACAATTGCAAAAAAATTTATTAATTTAAAATGACAATTAATCCTTTTTGATTGAAGTAAAATTACATGCATCGGAATCACGTGGTAGCCATTGTGAATGGCGTCGAGATCAATACGATTTTTTCAATAAAAATTGGGATTGAAAAATAATAGTTAAAATGAAAATAAATATCAAAAATACTTACGCCGAATTATCTCCAGGTTGGAGATTATCCAATTCCTCGTTTGTCGTGAAGTACACCTCACTTATTTCCCGAGCCATGAGAGATTACTAAAATTGTCGCACTTTCACAAAAAACACGTCTAGCCTCGTTGGGAGCCGAAAACGGAAAGACCGAAAAAATATCGATACTCAACCAACCACGAAGGCGAGGAACTCTCGTCTATGGATTGTTAGTTCAACGCTATCTTTCGTGGCATGCGTGTACTTCCTTTTTTGTTGCTCATGAAAAAATCGGCCGTAAGCGGTCGCCTGTGACGCGTCTTTCCTTTTTTACATGAGAGACCGACATTCTCATGGAAATTTGCCACACAACGCCATGACACTTTCCTCAGCCAATGAGAATCATGAATTTACATGCTCTCCGCCATGACACTTTTCAGTCCATGCTTTTTTTACTAAAGGATAACAGCTCTCTGCCTGTGACGTCACCTCTGCCTGTGACGTCACCTCTGCCTGTGACGTCAACTTGGCATATACGCTATCGCGCATCTTGACACGAGTGTGGGATAGTCAACAAAATATTTCGTATTTTGTTAAATAATTTATGTTCGCGGCGACTTAAGGAGGCAGTTGAAGTTGCATTTGGATTTTTGTTAGAAAATACTTATTTCGCGATAATTGAAAAGGAGAATTAAATTTGGATTTGGAAATTTTTGGCTGGAACGTGATATTAAGAGGAAGTTGAAAATGGCTAATGAGATTCGGATGCAAATTGGTATAATACAATTGTTTATCATTTATTATTATTGTACCGAATTTTGACATCAATAGCGGAACACGTAAGGACAATGTTTTGTTGCATTAAGTTATTTCTCGCCTCCCGTCCTTTCCGTTTCCTTGTTTTTTGGTATTTTTCCCGATTTTTGCAGTAACCTTGCCCCCATCTACGATCCACCCCTCTCTCCACAACTGGCATACTCAGCGACCCCAGGACCGTCACCTTTCCCCAAAAGCCTAATTATCCTTTCCGTTCCCTTCAGGTTTCCTTTTTGATTTTAGAGTATATTTTTGAGTTAGAGCTTTAGGAGTTTGAGGTACGATTTTCGATACAATGCATTTCGAGGTTAGTTAAGTTTAGGATTAAGGACATTTTCCGGTTTGGTAATTCCGGACAAAAATTACCTGGCGCCCATAAGGTTAAATTTTAGCAGGTTTTATTAGGCTCAGGGGAAGTAGGGCGAAGGTAATGGGCATTTTCCATTCCCCGGGAAAATGTCACGTTACAGATGTCTGATGCCCAATATCTAATATTTAATATGTGATATCTAATGTCTAATATGTGATATCTAATATCTAATTTGTAATATCTGTCACGTCAAAAGTGAACAAAATGACGTGATCTTTTGAGACATGATCTTATTTTGACGACAAGATTTTATTAATTTTACAATAGATTCCACCCAGCGCGGCTTGGGTCAAGAGCTGCCGGGGCTCAAGGAAATTATCAATTAATAGTTGTTGGGCACCAGTCAACTTTGATGAGGTTGACTACTCAATTTTTAAACAATTCTATTACTAGGCTAGACTCGTTCAGGGTAGGTTCGACTCTGATGACCCGTAAGTGAATAGATTATTAGGTGATAGACCAAGAAGAGAGAATTTACAGAACCACGGACTACTTACTTTTCTGCCTCGGGAAATGCTCTCCTAGATTTGGTTGACAATCACACAGAACACAAGTTCAATTGACAAAAATATATTTTAACTTAAGACAGTGGCAATCGCCGTACAATATAAGTATAGACAACGGAGAACTTATCCTATTATCGCCCGATGCAAGAGTGAAGTGATTTTCCTCACGCCAAACACCTGTTGAGGGGGGCCCGAATGCTACGCAACTCTCTTGGCAAATTTTCGTAAAGGGCCCCTTCATTGGCTCGGGTCGTTCGGTTGAGTTTTATTTTCCCTAGTTGACAATTTTATTTTCGACAACCACTAAGTCCCTACGAATTCCCGAGGCTGACGTTGGAGAATTTTATATCCGCGTTACACATTAAATTTGATTCTGCAGTTCAAAACCGAGTAGGTCACTTGAGCTGGCATTGATTTTAAAAAGGAACAAAACTCTAAATCAAAAGAATCCCCTAGAATAAACCCCACTGGATTAATAGAAATTACAAGAAAATTTGAACACGTGGTTTGATTTAAACTGACTCCGGAGAGTCCATATTTTAAAACATAAAACGCTTGAAAATATAGTTAACTAAACTTACAGTCGATCACTCGTAAATCCACAATAGTACACAAATTTATTTAGTCATTAATACCGTATGAAAATGTATGCGGTTTTTAGTTAAAAACTATCAATTGAATGAAATTGAGTTCCCAAGGTCTTAAATAACTAGTTGCAAAGGACTTAAATAATAGCTAGTTTTGGAAAACTAGTTAAATGAGCTACGATGGAACTGAGGAAAAAAACGACGCGGAAGTACTTTTGCTCTCTCAACCTGAGGGAGTGTCCTCAGATGCACGGAGGGAAAACCTAGGGAGACAATAGTCGATGACCTTGGGCCCGAAATTTCCATTCCCTGCATTCCGCTCTCACTGTTTCAGGATTAACTCCGACTCGTCTACATTGAGAAGTGGCGAGTGTGGGCTGACTTTTCCAACCCTTCAATACCAATGAGAATTGTTTCGGGAGGTCTCATTTTTTCCCTCCACAATCCCATTTATTTACAGTAAAATTAAACAAATGCATTATTAACCAAATAATTTCTATTTAATAAACTTCAATATTTTCCAATGTTTCCGAACATTATTTCGGATTCTTCAATTGAGCTATTTTAAATAATATTTCCTTATTACGCCGTTGTCGTTACAATAAAAGAATGAAAATGACTTGTTTGAGGTTGAATTCCGAAATTCCACTCAACCGAAAATGAAAATGTTTTCCCATGAAGAATTGAACGGAGTTCCATTCGTACCGAGTTATTTAATTGTAAATTCTTTTGAATTGAAGATAAATCGAAAATATGAGTTAAAATTGCCCTATTAAAAGATTTTTAATATCAAAATAATTGTCAGAAAACTTGCGTTTAAACTGCAGTAAAATTATTTATTGAAAAGAATATTTTTTAAAACACTTAAGAATAATTGTCAAAATAAATTTATGACTTCCTGTTACGAAGAGAAACTCGAAATATCCAATGAAAATTTTGGGAGGGGGGAAATTTAAATTTGATTTCTGGACCTAGAAGATATTAGACCCCGAGTTACGATAAGGGATAGTTTGAGTTCGCCCATGCTCTTTCTCACTCGACAGATCACGTCGGAATTTGGACAAAACTAAAATAAAGAGAGAGACTGGCGTACTCTTGAAAGTCTCTCAGTTTGATTGAATCTTAACCCATGTCTATCACTTTACGACTGACATTTCAGAGAGATGTCAATCCGGAAAGTGTTTAACTGCAGTTTTACGACTTGCAGCTGACCGGCCGGGCCTTTTTAACTGAAAATTCCGGCGTGAAGGGAAAATTTAATTTTAACGGTTTTTTCCACTTCTTTAATTATATAATTTCTTTTTTAAAAGGAAAATGAAGTCACTTCAACATTTTCGACGGATGTCACGTATTCAATAACTGATATCTCATAGCTGACAATCGTAGAAAGTTTCCGATGATCTGTTGACGATGGATTTTTTTTTCTCTTATGCTACTTCAGCAATCTTAATTGCAACACCAAATTAATTCATAATTTTGAAATTTGTTCTTCAAAATCATTATCAATGGAAAGTAATAGGAAAGATGAATATTTTTTCCATTTTGATCTAATGTGAGGCATAATTTTATTACTTGATACTTTTCTCTCCCTCGTTGAGATCGAAGCATGAACGGATCCCCTCACGTGGCGGTGTTTTTACCGGCGAGCACGTACGCATCATATCAATAAAACCCTCAGCCTTTGGGATACGTGGTTTCGAAGTCGAGTAAATATTCCATGCACGCTCAAGATGATACGATACCGCAGTAGAAGTATCATAATTCGGAATCATAATTTTTATACTCAACGGTGATGTGGAGCTGGCAGAAATAAATATAATGGAATTTTTCGAATGTCTTAATATATTTCTTCATTTTATGAGTCAAATCGAAAAAGAGACCATCAGTTATAACGGGATTTTAGGTAATCCCGCACATTAGACTCGATGTTTGGATCCCTTAAACTAAATTCTCTGCTATGTCTGCTATGTCGACCCTCCCAGGGAATTTCTCGAATCGTCGAAGGGTGTGAAAACTGGGGCCCGAGTGCTTCGAGAATCAGGAGGCCTGGAGTCAGGCTCCAGCACAGGGCGGAGACGTACGAACATTCCTAGTTCCTCTGTGAAACTTCGTGGCAGTCTGCAGAGGACTCATACTGGCGGATGAGTGCTCCATGTTAGATGAGTCGGGCATTCAACGGCTGATCATCTGGACGGGTTGTCCGAGAAGGTCAGTGGTGACGTTTGAAATCGGCGCTCTCCAGGAGAAGCTTTTGTCAAGGATATCCACGTGACGTCGAGGGCAGCACTTCCCTGCAAACGGCAGCCCATCCAGCCGTAGTCGAAAGTGGGGGGCATCGGCAATACTGCCCAAACAGCCCACTCACTCGGCAGGGCCGCTTCGGCTGGCTCCCAGTGCAGACCACCGGTAGCTTACCCCGAAGTGGTATTCACGTTCTCTAGGTCAGGGCTACGCTCTCCCTGGTAACGATTTCCGGCTGGCAGCAATACCCCCCTAGCGTGACGTTTATTCGGTGAGGGTCCTTCGGAGGTATCTTGGGGGCAACCTTCGTGGATCTGCAACACCCTTAATGGTGTGATTTGGGCGAGTTCCTCCCCACACTCTCGGCCTCCCGACACTCCGCTACCTTACGTCGTGGTCTCGGCATGGTGGTCCTCACGGTTAGTTCTCGCGCCTCGCACTCCCGCATGCCTGCTCTCGGTGTCCCGATCCACGCGTCGTAATATTTCGCGGTCTCTCTTGTACGGATCATTAGATTCGCGTATTCGTGGACCCTGGCCCTCTCTCCATGTCCTAGCATCCCGAGCAACCCCAGGCCTCCCCGCTTCCATTGCGTTGTGTCTCCGATCACCGCTTGATCGTGTCCCCTCTCGGGTTTTATGGCGGTTCGGATTTTGTGTTGTCGCGAGGACGAGTTCCCACCTCACTCGTCCTGACTCTTCGTGGTCTTGTTTTTGGATTTAGGATACATTTTGGGATTTGTGAGGTCTGTGGGCCTCGGGTGAGGTAGGGCACCGCATCTCCTCACCTTCGATTCGGTTCTCCTGGTTTTTGTTAGCTGTTGGCCCATAAAAAGCTAGCCGGCGCCCACATCAATTTAGTTGGGTATGTAGGATGCGAGCATTAGAACGGGCGAAGGTAATGCCTTTCCTCGATCTCCGGGATGAGATCAGGAAAAGTGTTATACCGTTAATAACAGATCACGATTAGTGGTCTCAAACCAATGTTTCAAGTGGCGCACATTCTTTAAAACACCGCAAACTGATTTGATGTGTCGATGAGTATGCGGTGGCCGATTTTTTCAAGACATAAAACTTCGATTCGGTTCTCCTGGTTTTTGTTAGCTGTTGGCCCATAAAAAGCTAGGTGGCGCCCACATTAATTTAGTAGGACATGTAGGATGTGAGCATGAGAACGGGCGAAGGTAATGCCTATCCTCGATCTCCGGGTCGAGATCAGGAAAAGTGTTATATAATTAATAACAGATCACGATCAGTGGTCTCAAACCAATGTTTCAAGTTGCGCACATTCTTTAAAACACCGCAAACTAACTTGATGTGTCGATGAGTATGCGGACGGCCGTTTTTTTTAAGACATAATTGTCGATCTTTGGACAATAGTCATCTTCCAAATTTGCAATGTGGTAGGAATCACCAGGCAGTCGTTCGCTATAGTGCTGTTTCATCACACCTTTCATATAAATTTTTCGACTATTTTTATGAAAACTATTACAAACTTTGTCAAGATTGATGTAATCAGAGTCGCCAGCACTCTATAACATTCTATGATGATTGCGCCTAAGCCACCTATTGGTTACAACATCCTGCATCTCTAGATCACTCCCGGCACATGGTGGTTAAATGAGGATGTGGTTCGGGGGAGATTCTCCATTATTCGATGACTGGTGCACAGCCACTGCACTCAATTCTTTTATAATAAACTGTACTTATCCACGGAATCCTTCCAAATCAACAATGAATGCCATGCTGTGCTTGTTCTTGTACAAATTACGGTTGAATAATTTCTGACAGCTAAAATTCACTTGCGTTCAGAACGGAGGTGTGCAGTAGCCCTTTCTCTGGACTCGTGTATCTTCATTGGTTATCTCTCTCTCTACCTCCATTCCCATAGTCACCCGATTTTTAATTGCTTAATAATTACCATTAAAAATTGAGCTAAGCACTTCAATTGCTACAGCTCCCATTTCCCCCAGCATCTCGATATCTGTACTACCTCCCCCCTCATTGTGTGAATCACATTCAGGGGAAGTTCCTCCCTCACATGAACTGCAATCAGAAGATGTTCCACACTCACTTCTTTCAACTACAGGTCCCCGCATGAATATATGTAATTCGTTGTTTTTCACAAGGGTTGTACGAACTCCAAGGATTGACAGATGAACGACAGTGAGACCATCAAATTGTAGAATAGCGTGGCTTATATGTGTATATGTGTGCTTGAGCCGGGAGAGGATAGATGACTGAGTGCCTGTCAGCTGACAGGATTTCCAACAAATTTGATCATGAAAATTTTTCCCAAACAGTACCATTGGATTATCTGAAGTGGGTGATAATTATGATATCCTAAATTAATGGAATTCAAGAGTCAACTGATGAGATTTCACAAAGATGTTTATATGTGAGCTGAAATGTTGATCTTATTGGGAGGTGGAGGAGCAAGAGGTATTGATTTCAACGCAATTATACAGAAATACATCCATCCATGATTTTTCAATAATAATAAGAGACTGTGACTTCGAGTGTATCAGCAACGGTGATAGAAGCACAAAGGACACTTAGCTTTGAGAGGGCGGATTGGATTAAGCCATGAGGCCGCCATTGCAGACGAACGTCTATGACAATAACCTAGGCTAGCAATGTCCCTAGCCGCATCCACGATGTCCGTGGCAATGGTTTTGATGAAATGCTTCGACAGGAATGCAATTTCCTAGCTTATGCATTGATTCCTTTTTTGGTCTAAATGTCATTAATACCTCTGGAATCAGTTTATGTTCCTATTTTATTTTTATTTATTTTTTTATTACATTTCCCTTTACTATTACCATAGTTTCATGGTTTGATAGGCACCCCTTCGTCTTTCCCTTTAGCCGCTCCTACTATCCTCTCATTATTTTGGCGGTGTCATGGGCCCACTTTCCTTACTGCACCCATTTGGCTTGTACTGAGGGAGACCGTGGAAAACCTCCGTAGTGCAGCCGGCCGGTAATGCAGGCATTGTGCTGTGTTCATCAATCACACTGACACGGTGAACACAGCAGCTCTCTACACCCGTGCCTAACGCGGGCAGTCTATACGACAAGAGGTGTGACAAAGCGGCCACCCATCCCAGTACTAACCCAACTGAGCATTGCTTAGCCTGTGCTGCGGACGCCTCAGTTACTAGGGTTAAAATTTTTGTATATCTGGAAAACTTGGTGTAACAACAAAAAAACGGGTCTTGGGAAAACCCCACACAATAGCAAATCATGTCGGTATGTGGAGCCTAACTACCGATTATGCGAGGTAAGGACAATAAACGAGACCGCCTAGCAGGCAGTCAAGTGGCCGTCATTATGGCCTGAGTCATTATTAAAGCAGACCCATCGAGATTCATCTGTAGGGAAGCAGCTCTGCAGCATCGCCCACTCTCATCGCGACAAGCTTAAGTGAACAACTCCATTTTCTGTACTGCGTCAGATCGACTGCATTTCTGCAAGCCAGCACTAACCTGGTAAATCGCTCAGCCTACAACTGTGATCATCCTGAGTGTACAACTCAGGGAATCTTCTCGTCAAGCCAGCACCGACCTGGTAAATCTCTTAGCGGACAACTGAGTTCATCCTAAGCGTTCAGCCGAGGATATTTCATCAAGCGAGCACCGACCTAGTGAATTACTCAGTATACAACTGAGTGTACAGCTGAGCTATACAGCTGAGTGGACAACTAAGGCCTATCAACATCACCAACACCTCCTGAGTCACATCATCATCATTACCAGCCCTAGAGAAGCGTGTTTGGGCAGTTTTCGACTCCATCAGTGCTAGAGGATCTAGCATACTTTTGGAGTTCTCCGTAATCCGCTGCGAAGGGTAAACATGAAGAGTTCACCCCTTCCCTATTGCCGTTTATTTCAACAACCGTAAGTCAGCAAACACACCAACAACATTTACACTATTCCCTCCTACACTATTTCCTATCTACCTCTGGTTTTTATCTTGGACTTTCTCCTATTCGGCATACCAAGTGAAGTGTAATAAATTTCAATTCTATTTTAAGGGAAACTTAAGAGTATCTTTCTCTTTTTGTGCTAATTCCTCATATTATAACCATTGTGTACTTCAGTACTTAGTCTCACGCAATCGGCCCCCACTAAGTGCGATTTATAAGATCCTTTCTCCTCCGGAGACTACCTGTCGTGACTAGTTACGATCAACTCATCTGAAGGGTTCACCTTTTTCCCGATATTTCGACCTGCCTACTGACCCAGTGTCCGCTACACACCTATTAGCACTTGCTAGATTATTCTCATTCTTATAAGATTATCAAATTTTTTAACTTTATGGGCATGTATTCATTTTTTTTAAATTTTATTGAATTGTCACACAGGGGTGATTTCCCTATGACAGCGAGGCTCATCCATACACATATAAAAAAATATATAAGTAAATATATTTTAAGTATCAATCAATCTATGAGTAGGTGAGCATGGACGTGATATACATAAAGATAAACTAATTTAGATCTCCTAGAGTAGCACTAAACCTCAGTGCAAAAGAGGCAGAAGTATTAAATTAAGTCAATCATTGATTTGATGACTATTCACTGAATTAATACTTAACAATAGTATTAGCACTTTGATGGGTGTCAGAATAATACAGACGCAAGAATTTTGTGATTAGCTGTAGTATTACTTTTCTCGTATATTGACTCTCATAAAGAAAAAGCGCTGGCAAAAAAAAAGAAAAGAGATCTGGTGGCGTCTTTATCAGGCGAATTGATAAACGCTAAGAAGTCCTTATTCATGAACTGATTTGGTTTATGATTTTTAAAATAGATGAGGAGCGATTCCCTTGAGAACAATAATTTTTTTTATTCGAATCTATAAAATTTTCTCGCCAATTTTTAACGGAATTTTTCCTTTTGGAATTTATTAATCCAGAAAAAAAAATTGTTTGTTCAACTGTCTGTAAATGATTCTAAATTGAAATTTTATGTTCAAAATTAAACCTTGGAATTCGATTAATTTCTTCTAAGCATTGCTCCAGTAGATCTCTGAGATTTTTTTTTCTTCGGGGCTCCTCGGTTCTTCCCTCCCTTTAGGAAAAATTTAAATTAATTAATAAATCATGAAATCAAAATAATCCATTGGTTAAATTTTTAGTTTAATTTGAAGTAAATTGCGCCTTGAAGACATTTTTTTTCACTCTCTCGCTTTTTTTTACAAATTGATCGTTAAATAAATTGCAAAAAATGTAATCTATCAGTTAAAAATTCGGAAATTGAGTTGAAATAATTTGCATTATTATAGATTTCCAATTTGAAGTAATAATCGAATAACCGTAAAATTTAAATAATTCAATCAATGAGAATTTCACAATTTATTTGAAATAATTCGCGTTATTAAGATTTTTAATTTTTAAATCAATAATCTGGAACATTGATCAGTTGGATAATCGGAAATTTACATAATCTATCAAAAGGAATTTCAAATTAATTTGAAATAATTCGCGTTATTAAACGTTTTTAATTTAAGTAATTCGGGAAATTGACAAATTGAATAAATCGCAAACTCAAATAAATCAATTAATTAAAATTTCAAAAATAAATTCGAAGTAATTCGCGTTATTGTAATTTTTAATTTTCGAATTAATAATTTGAAAAAAAAATTGACTAATTGGGTAATCGAAAATCCAAAAGAATTGATCAATAGGAATTTCAAAATTTATTCGAAATAATTCGCGTTGTTAAATCCCGTTAAATTAATTAACAATTCGGGAAACTGAGAATTTGAATAAATCACAAACTTAAATAAATTAATCAATTAAAATGTGTGATGAACCCCGCGAAAATTCATCACCCCTGCGGACAAATAAGAGAGGAAGGCAGGAGATAATAATTGAATTTAATTGTGAAATAGAATACTGGCAGTCGGGAACGGAGGACTCAATGAGTGTGTGAAGAAGTGGGTGAAATTAATAGGGAAGGAGTTGGTGTAGAGGGGGATCGGATGACAGCAAGGAGAGGCAGAGGAAAAGAAATGCCGGAGGATATCGTGGAGCTGCCAGAAGTTACCTGCCGAATACGTGCCCCGCGAGATCACCCGCCCGGAGAGGGCCCGGCTCGCGAGAGGCAAGATAGACGGCAGATCAGGCACGGATCTGTGAAGGAGGAGACACGCGGCTACGTCGGAATGATGACCCGCACCCCCAACTGTCGAGGGGATGGACCACCGAAGATGGGAGGCTTCCTCGCGATACGAAACCCATCGTCACGAGGGTACCCGGCAGAGAAAAGTACCAGGTGGAAAGTCGCGAAGAGGGGAGAGCCAGAGGATACCGCCGGTAACGGAGTCGCGAAGCAGAGTCTGCGTTGGGCAGCGATGGGGAGCTCACGTGTACGGGAGTCGATCGGCGAGGCCCTGAAGCGCGCGAGATCGTGCCCGGGACATCCACCTCCTGGCCCGTAAATGATGATGCCCGGAAGGGCACTCGAGCCGAGGGGTGGACCCAAGTGTCGCCCAGAAGGCTTTTCAGCCGCCGGGCGACCCTGGGAAGTGTTATCGGTACTGGGGGAACCCACCCCAACTCGGGGAGCAAGAAGATCAATCCCAAAGGGCAGGGGTTGGGGCCACCCCCCAGGTGAGCACCGTCCCCCCGCCGTCGACACGAGAGTATTTGAGAATATGTGATCGAGCAAGTGCAGAGTGTTACGTGTGAGTGTGAGTGTGAATCTCGCCTGATCCGGTGAAACCTGAAGCAGGAAATAAAATTATAATAAACTATCAATCACGCGGAGTTGAGTAGATCCCTGGACCCCGCCCTCTCTCCAAAACCACCATCCTGAGCAGCACGAGCACGTAACCCGATCCTAGCCTCGCGTCCCCGGGGAGAGCAGTTAGCGGATCTGTTAAAACGCAGTACAGGAAAAGGGGCAAGTGGGAACATCAAGGGCCAGTTAGCGGACCTGGCATATAATTGAAACGCAGTTAAGGATTTCTTCGAGCCGCAAGTTAAAGGCCCGGTCTCGTCCAGGGGTGGCACTGGGTTATCAAAGTCACCTGGCGCCTGACGAATATTTAATTAAGAGATCAGTTAGGGGAGCATAGGGCTAGGGTGGTACGGGTGCGGAATGGGATCGCCAGTGGGATAGCCGCACTCAGGAAAAGCGTTACAATTGTCAAAATTTAATTCGAAATAATTCACGTTGAGATTTTTAATTTTTAAATCAATAATCTGAAAAAGCGATTAATTGGACAATCGGAAATCCAAACGAATTAATCAATAAGAATTTCAAATTTATTTATTTGTTTGAAATAATTCGCGTTATTAAGATGTATAAATGTCTGAATTTTTTTTAATTTCAATTCTATTACGAAAGATCCTGGCGGAAATTCCATTTTGCCTTTCCAACCTGGCTAGAGCTCTCAGCTAACCCTGCACTACTCTTTCCCGCTGAATTTGATCGCTCTCGATGTAAATGTTCTTGTTGCCCAGGACCATTTTCTTCTTCTTGAAAATTTCGAATTTATCTCTGAAGTTCTCCAACTTGACCAGAATCATTTTCAATCATTTTCTCAGAAGGCTGTTCACTAATGCTAAACGGGAAGGCAGAGTCACATGCACGTTTGCCAATAATAATTCTTTTCGTGACATTTTCAAATCATCAATTTTCCGAATATTAGCAATCCGAGACGTCAAAAAGTAGTTTTGCTAAATAATGCAAAATATACATTAATACTACTATATTGTTCTCCCCTCAATTATTGATAATGTGTATACCATTGCATTGTAATATCCCAGTAATTTTAACGTGATCTCCAATGTTAAATGGAGAAGAAAAATTATCTTGAAATTTCATTACTGATTATTAATTTCATTTTGTCTACAGCGATGGCTGCGTAACATTTATTCCGATATGATGTTTTATGATTGATTGCCACTGCCAAATTTGTTTTCATGAAGCCAGTTATTCCATTAATGAAAATATTAAGCAATTTATGATATTATCAATTTGCAGTTCTGTGAGGTGACATTTTCTAACGACCGAAAATGCCTGTCACCGTCACCCTTCCTCCCATTGGCTTCCTCGCCGATACAAAAAGAACACGGACAAAAATCGGGACCTAAAAAGGTTGCCTGGCGCCAGCTAATTTTCTGAAGTCGAGGAATCAACAACTCGATGCTTAAGTTAACGAAAAATCAAAAACGGAACCCTAAAACGTACTTAATCTAACTCAGCGAAGGGGTCACGGGATAGGTAACGGATGCCTGCGCTGCTCAGTATGTTAGGTTGAGGAGAGAGGGGTGGATTCGGGAAAAAGGGCAAAAATTGTCCAAAATAAACGAGAAAACTACAAGGAAAAAAATTTATTCTATCGACTTATTTCAATCGACTATGTAGTCAACGACCTCAACAATGTCTGATGTATTCCCCAGTTGACAGAGGTCGACGGTACAAAAAAAAAGAAAAACTTGATCAGGCAGCGAGGCATCTGACGATGCTCGGGATGTTCCAAAAAGGTTCCGAGACCCGTAGAATTAAGTACTATCCGTTTTAAATCATGAAAAAAAACTTCCACGTGACGCCGCGAGACCTCGGGGGAGGTTCGGGATTTTTCCCAGTTGGCCGAGGCCAACGGTATCATCAAAAAAAAAATCCTCAATTCATTCAGCAAGCCACCGAGTGGGTTCGAAATTCTCCGAAATCATCCAGAGGCCCCGTCGAAATAATTAACGATACAGTTTCAACATGAAAAGTCCCCACGTAGGTCCGCAAAGCCTCTAGGGAGGCTCGGGAATTCTCCCAGCCCCATGTAACCCCAACAATTCGACAAATTGGGGATGTAATAGGTGAGGGGTAAGTCAACTATAGAGGTAGACCACGGAAAAGGTCCTTGATCATCTCCAAAGCCGGCAAATCACCGAGGAAATCCTTGGAGAGGGCCTGAACGAGACGTTGAAAGAGAGCGAAAGAAATGGGAATAGCGCGCGAGAGAGACAGCACTACGCGCAACGCGCACGGCGTGCGTGAGGGGAAGTTTTTAATGGTTTTAATTTTTCAGCGCGGTAACGGGTAACCCGATCTAGCCCAAATGAACTCCACGACCGAGGGGGACAACTCACGTACATCCTCCCAAAATTAGGGATCTTCACCGCATACGGGGACCGAGATATCTCCGTTTTTCGGAACGGGAATTTTCCGATGCCGTTGAGCCAGAGTTCTCGCTCAACGGTAAGCGAGGCGTAGTGGGGGGAAATACCCAAGGCCTCGAGTCCTCAAAAGGCCTCGACGAAATTGAAAAGAATATTATAAATCGTCAATTTCGATCCATTTAGCAGGAACAATTCAATTGTTTTACTGACAAATGATTAAAACATTGAAGAAACGAAATTAAATACTCTATAAACTTCGCCCTGCTGGCCTGGATCATAATTCTCTCTTCGAAAAACATGATCTAAGCGAAAAGAGCAAGCAAAACCCAGCAAGAACCAAAGCAGAAGCAGAAGCAAGAGTTGAGAAGAATTAGAGCGAATCAGCACCGCTAGAGAAAAGCCAATAAGCAGTCGGAGAGACTATAGGAGCTCGCAACAGTAAGTGCAATAGAAAAAAGCACACTAAGCAGCAATAGCAGCAGTAGCAACACCGTCAGGAGAAAATCAATAAAAAATCAAAAAATACTAATCTTGACTTCCCTGTGAGTTCAGTATGTTAGCAGCTTCGCAGAGAAGAGCATGGTAGAGAAGATCACTGTTGAGAAGAGCACTGCGAAATCAGCAATGATCAGCAGTTGAGACGATTTAAAATTCTGCCGCCAAAAATCTAAGAGAAAAAATCCAGGAGCCCCAGAATGCTAAGCACTGCTCGAATTTAAAAGTTCCGTAGCGCGCACTATAGTCTAAAGCAGGGATGGGCAACCTCTGCTCTGAGAGCAAGTCGTGCTCCCGACCTCTATTAGTACACAACAAAGGGTAGACGAAAGCTTATTGTGTCGGGTGATGGGCCTTTATGACCCAAGTCGTAAAGGGCCTTCTCCTCGGCTGAAATCAACCAAAGTGGGGGTAACACGTAAGAACAGAAGAAGAGGAGAAATATCGCTGAAGAAAAGGAAAAGCGGGGAAATGAGACAAAAATGGAAAATGTTGAATTTTCTTCACGATGACATTTTTATTAATTTTGAAAGCAGACGTTACAAATGAAATTAAAGACCGGCTGTGTCATTTCAAAGGCAAGGAATAAATTCCACAAGGTTCTTTGAAGAAAATTTTTTTAAAATATCATTTTTAAAAAATATTCCTTTTTTATATTCAGAATCCACATCAGCCAGTCAAAACTGCAATGTTTGGGATTTTGTGCTAGACATATTTTTCGGTAAGGTCGATATTGGACCAAAAATTTAAAAAGCAAGCTGAAAGATGTCATTAAATCGAAAAGTAGAATTTGAAGAGTACTTTCATATTTATTTCAATGACCAATAGTTATCTTCATATTCAGAAAAGTTTTTGTCCATGTGTGGATATTTAACTTTCTCTTTATATTAATCACGGCGGCCATTTTCCTCATTTTACCATTTGGCAGAGACGTCATGGGACGCTCCCCAATACGGTGACTGTGAGGCCCCCACTACTGCCCCTACTATGATCGTACTAGGACTCTTATAATTGGCATGGTTATAAACTTTATTGGATTCCTAACTCGAGTTTATGACTCTGCTCCGAGCTACCTGAAGGTTGCCCATCCCTGCCAGCCTATTACAAGGGTCGGGATAATTCTCTCATCCTAATGTGTACCCAATTAGCCAACCATTGTGTGCGAGTAAGTCCCAGTGGTGACGATATTTTAGTCAGCCACGTAGAGTGACGTGCGAGTCGAATAAAAATGGCGGACTCGCCAGAATTTGCGCCACATTTCAGTTTAAAATTTTAAATATAAAATTGAAAAAGTAAAATTTGCATAGGAAAACCGTGGAGAATTTATTTCCGAAATGGTAGTCGGCAATTATTATTGTTCTTTCAAATAGTAATATTGGAACTCTAAATTTGAAAAATGAAAAGTTGCCATTGTCGACTATGGAATATATTCCTGGAAATTCCATTGCCGATTTTCATATTACATTTTGATTTTTGCTCATTTGGCCACGTCAAAATGAAAAATGAAATTTTTTATTCGTAGCATGAGAAAATCAATTTTCTCATTATTTCTCCGGTGAATCGTACCTTCTAATCTTTAACTTCGATGGAAGGATAGCATCTCTGGCACTGTTCGATTTTATTTTTATTACTTCAATTCCAATGTTTAGGTTTCCAAGAAACGAACCTGCACTATATTATAGTGCACCATATAAACCGCGTTTTCCATTGACCATGGTCATTCATCGAAACTGTCGGACATAGTTGTCACTTATTCGGGGCAATCCAAGTTCTATCCTTCCATCCATTACCATTGAAAACTGCATATTAATAAATTTTTATTGATTTTCGACAGACATTGAAATGGCACGAATATTGCTCATCCCTCTAAAATCCAAAATTAAAATTCAAATTAAAATTCCGTCAAATATTGCATTTTTTTTAGTAAATGGCTGCAAATATCGTCTGGACATAAAATAATTCTCCACGGTGAGTGCTCATCATGAAAGCATTGAAATATTTTTTTGTTTAATATTGCTGCCTATTTCGAGTGAAAAATTGATATTTCTATTTCAAATTTATGAAAACTTGAAAATTGCCGCTCGATCACACGGCCGCCCTCTGCTGATATTGGTTAAACTAGGCCTCAGAGAGAGAGAAAAATCCAATTAGAGCAGGTAGTTTCGTTAAGTGGATGAGGCCCCTCTCCCAGCTCTCACTAACGAAACTCGGGAGCCGCGTGAGCCCGATGAGCCCAGGTTGCCGGGCCCTGCTCTGGGCTCGTGTGTTTCTTCACTGGCTATCGCTCCCCACCCCATCCTTATCCGATTTCTTTCATTGTTTACCATATACTATTGAGGAAATGAGCTGAGGACATCAATTGCCACGGCCTCCATTTCACCCAGCGTCTCAATATCTGCACTACAGCCCCTCTCATTGTGTGAATCACATTCAAGGGAATTGCCACTCTCACATGAGCTGCAATCGGGAGCTGTTCCACACTCACTTCCTTCCCCTGCAGGTCTTTGCATGAATATAAAAAAAATCGTTGCTTTTCGCCAGGATTGTGCGAACTGCAACGAGTGACAGATGGACTGCAGTGAGACCGTCAAATTGTAGAATAGCTTGGCTTATATGGGTAATCAAGGTAAGCACCGGTAGTCGCATGAACCATTCCAGAGGTATGAGGACATTTTCCAGAAGGCGTCGATACGATGTGCTCATGTCTCTTGCTGCTGCAGCAGCCTCAAATGATGGATAATACGCGTCCTACGTATCAAATTGATTACCACCAGACATTTT
Source organism: Fopius arisanus (assembly GCF_000806365.1). NCBI lineage: Eukaryota > Metazoa > Arthropoda > Insecta > Hymenoptera > Braconidae > Fopius > Fopius arisanus. The sequence goes on along the minus strand of NW_011887885.1, from coordinate 172,993 downwards.
GAAAGAATTTTATTTTTTAATAAACTTCAACTTGACTATTCAAGGAAAATGATCCCTCAGATGGATGGTATTCGAGAGTCAACAGATGAGATTTCACAAAGATGTTTATATGTGAATTGAAATGTTTATCTTATAGGGGCGGCGGAGGAGGGGGGAGCTATGCGTTTAAACGACATTATACACAAATACATTCATAGCTGATTTTTACTCAATAATAATATACTGTGTGTTCCAGTGTATTAGCAGCGATGATAGAGACACAGAGGGCATTTAGCTATTGGCGGGGGGTTGGAATTGAGTGATGAGGCTGATATTGAAGACCAATGCGCGCGGCAATAGCGTAGCTTAGCGATACTAGGATCCCTCCGCATCGTCTCAGGTAACTTGTCCCAAACCGCATCCACGGTGTCCTTGGCAATGGTTTTGATGAAATGCTTCGGAAGGAATGCAATTGCCTGAGTGGTCAGTGCATTCAAATGCTGAGTTTCACAATATTTCTTCAAGGATTTCTCTAGAGATCCCGCGTTGTACTTGGTGAACCATTTTTTCAGGCGTTGTACGTGTTCAAGTGGGCAATGGTACTGGGTAGGACTACCATCAAAAAGACTGTGATGGTAGACACACTTGAAAACACCCTCACCTTCCAGAGGCTCCATATCAGGGCTGCCAAAGTCATTGAAATCCTCAATTGGTACTTCATTCTTGATAATTTGCTGTAGCCAGTGCTTCTTCTCTGCACCTTGGACGTAAATGTGTAAAACATTTTTCAGAATATTATTCACATATTCACTCAATGTCTCGTATTTGATATCTCCAGGAGTGTCCCAATGTAGTCCATGGTAGTGACGTGACAACCACTGATTCACTTCTTTGTACTTGGGAAGCAATTCATCCCATTTATGTGGTAGATCCAATAAAACTGCCATATGCACAAACTTTCCTTCACCATCAAGTTCTAGCGCGCACATTGCAAATTCCTTCACAACAAATTCGTTGCCAAAGTTTTTGAAACCTTCAATATCAATGACAACTGCCATATTCTAAAAATAACTGTGACTGTTGCTCAATCCTCTAGCAATCAACTACCACTGAATAGCTTGGGTGGATGGTGAGCACATCTCCAGAATGTCGGGGGGGGGGGGGGGGGTGCACCAATTTGCTCACGTTTTCATAATGTTAGTTCAGAAAATACCTATCCAACTTCACGATACTGAGAAAGCCGAAACCGTTGAGAATTTTAAGAATTTTTTTTCCGTTGTATTTCTCAGTAAACACGTTTTCATACAATTGAACCTCACCAACCCAGTTACGTATTCTTGATATTAATACAATATCCATTAAGATGGACTAGTGATGAAATTTTTATAGATTTCAAGGTCTCCAGCTGCATGATGAAAAAAAAATGTGATTGGAGGGGGGATCTCTCGCTGGGTTGATGAGATCTTTCTAGCTTATAAGGAATCTCCTTCAGAGTGAAGAGCTCATTTTGATTCTGTGACATGAGTGGTAAAGTGCTCTGCCTTTATGATGTCTGTTGATGCTTACCAACCAACAAGTAATAGAATTTCAACTTCTGAAGTGATCACAATTCCTCAATTTATTCAAAAGTTGGAAACTTCGGAGAGGATGAAGCGAGATTTACAATGGGATGGAATTGAGTCGATCTGCTCGTCAGATGGAGAGCCAGAGATTGGAAACATTACTGACAGTGATAATGATGATGATGATGACGTTTGGGGTGCTCCTACCCAGTCCGATTCGAATCCCATCTTACCTGATGTCGGTGAAAACGTCGCTGATTCTCCAGAGAGTCCAGCACCTGTGGAGATGGGGATTGTACACTCTCCAGCAAGCCCGGACACTGAGTCTCCAGAAAGTCCAGCACCTGTGGAGAAGGGGCTTGTAGACTCTCCAGCAAGCCCGGATCCTGAGCCTCCAGAGAGTTCAGCACCTGAGGAGAAAGGTTTGGGTGATCTTCCAAACTAAGAGATGTATCCACCTGATTCTACTATATCAGAGGTAGCACCAGTGATTCCAGCGAATATTGAGACTGCACGAAGTAATTCAGCGGATGACACAGAACTCGTTCGAGTGGGGGAAGCTGTCTGCCCATCTGTAGATGACTCAGATAATGATGATGATGGGGAACCTGTTCGAACTTTCGTGCCCGAAGAATGGAAAGGTGTGATGTCTGAAAGAGCTATGATGAAAAAGCTGAGAGAAATCATCAATCGTCATTATAAAGTTGGTGGAACTTTTGTCACAATGGGAGATGTTCGAGCCAAGCTGTTCTTCTGTCCTCATGGAAATATTTACTTTCGACCGATGGGATCATTTAAACATCCCAAGCGATTGTCAACTAATATTAAAATCTATCCAGAGGTAAATTAATAATAAAATTCTACCATCTTATCAATCCGCTGACTCACTTATTAATTTCTTTCATTTTTTTTCTGTTTCAGTTGTAATTTCCGAGGGGAAAATTATTTTGAAAAAGTGGCTTCTATCATCTGACAATTAAACAGTGAAAAATGTTATTACTTACGCTTCATTATTTTTCAAATTTATAATATTCAAATGTTCAAGTGAAACAATTGGGAAATACCGCTGTAATCATCTATGCTTCGAAAACTCTGTAATATTCTCCTGTAAAAATATCTATGCATATATATGTATTGAATAAAGAATATTTTCTCCACTTGAAATCTCTGTCAATGCTCCATTCTTCTCCATCCACCAGATGTAAACATTCAGAGTTTACGCGCCAGACACCCAGAGTGAGACAGACAACATTTGGAGGCTTAGAGGCTTAAGTGACAGAGAGAGAGAGATAGCGGAAGAGTGGGAAATGGATGTGGCGACTGGCCCAACGTTGTCTGGCAGCCTCGCTGCGTCAGTACATCTCACGAAATCACAGCAACAAGTAAGTGTCGTGGAACGTGAAAATTTTTAGTGAAATTCATAGTGTCATCTGTTGATTTTAATAATTAATGATTGTTTTTTTGTTTTAGTGAAACTTGAAGGGTCCATTTTCCCGGACTCTGAGATGAGGCATGAGTGGGAGGAGGATGACGGGAGAATGGCGGAGTGGCGGTTGGGTGAGGTGGAGAGGGTTGGGGACGACCTCACCTGATACTGGGGCTTGGTGGAGCGTCTCCAGGTACCTATGGATTTTATTATTAAATTCATGGCGTACCTGGGTGATCATTTTTTCGCCAATAAGGTAAGACACTAACAATCAATTATAATGGCTTGCTCCTCCCTCAGGACTTAATATATATCGTCAATTTTTCTTTTAATGGGAATCGCAGCTCCATCAGGAGATGAGGAAGTTCGTCAACATTTTGCTCCTGGTGGGTCGTGAGATTGAGACCCTGGAGATGTTGCCTCACGCACAGGGCATCGGGGCAGCCGCAGTGATGATTCTGGACGCACAAAATCATTACGATAACTGAAGTAAGTACAATTCATTTTTCTTGTTTTCATTATCTTTCTTTATATTCAAATTAATAAAATTGATTCATTTGTTTCAGATGCATCATCTCCAGGACAACCTTTTTTAATTTTATTATTAGATTAAGTTTTTGTAACTCGAATAAAATTATATAATTTGCACTTGGAATAAGTTTTTCTATACCAATTTATATAGTTTGTAATTAGAATACTAAGTTTCAAAATATAAAAAGGAAAGACAAATTTAAAGTTTCCAATTTATTTCACAACCCTCATTTTTCAGGTGAATTTAACAGCGAATGTTGTAACACTTTTCCTGATCTTGTCCCGAAGATCGGCGATAGTTATTACGTTCGCCCGTTCGCGTGCTCGCATCTTAAAATCCAACCGAATTACTGCGGGCGCCAGCTAGCTTTTTATGGGCCAAAAGCTAACGAAAACCGAAAGAACCGAAACAAAGGCAAGGAGGGGGGGATGCCCTGCCTTGCCCGAGGTCAGCCGACCTCATCAACCCTAAAATCCGACATATCCCAAAAACAAGAGCACGAAAGGACAGGACGAGGGGGGTTGGAACTCGTCCTCGCGACAACACAAAATCCGTAAATCCATAAATCCCAAAACCGGGGAGTCCGTACTCCCAAAACTAGAACGATAACCTCATTACCGTAAAACTACCCGCGAGAAGCTAGAAGCTGATGACGAATGGAACGGAAACGGGAAGACCTGGGTTGCTCAGGATGCTAGGTCGTGGAGAGAGGGCCAGGGTCCACGGATACGCGACTATGATAACCGAAATCTAGACAGAGAACAGATCGCGGCTCGGGATACCGAGAGCATACTTGCGGGGTTCGGGGACGCTGAGGGCGACCTCTAAGAACACCTCGCCTAGAGAGCGACGTAAGATAGCAAAGTGCCGGGAGGCCGAGAGCGTGGGGATTACTCACCCAAAAGCACACCATCGAGAGCGTGTCGGGCCCACTAGGGTAGCCCCAGATGTAGGGAGCCTAACTGGAGGGCGTATGGTTCTCACCCAGAGAACATCACCAGGAAGAACATGGCCCTCACCTAGAGAACACCACCCGAGGAGGGTATTGCCCTCACTCAGAGAGTGATCCCGGCGAGAGGATGATCCTCACCTAGAGAGCGTAGAAGACCAATGCTGGGCATTGGGAGCCAGCTAAGGGCTCGAGAGAGAGCTGCCAGTGGTCCGCACTGGGAGCCAGCCGAAGCGGCTCTGCCGAGTGAGTCGACAGTGTCGGCAGTAGTGCCGATGCCTCCCCACTCTCGACTACGGCTGGGTGAGCTGCCGTGTGCCGGGACGTGCTACCCTCGCCGTAGGGAGGATATCCCTGACACTAGCTTCTCCTGGAGCGCGCCGAATTCGAACGTCGCCACTGACCCCTTCGAACAACCCCTTCGAAGGATCAGCCGTCCGAATGCCTACCCCATCTAACATGGAGCGCTCATACGTCGGTATGAGTCCTATGCTATGTGCCAGGAAGTCTCATAGGGGAGCTGGGAATGTTTCCACGTGTCCGCCCTGTGCTGTTGCCTGTCTTCAGGCCTCCTAACACCCTAAGCACTCGGGCCCCAGTCCCCACACCCCTCGACGATTCGAGTGATTCCCGGGAGGAAGTCGTGATGGCAGAAGTTTTAGATAACTCAACCCAAAATATAGTTTAATGTGCGGGATTTCCAAAAATCCCGTTACAATGTTCACATTTTTATTGATGATCCACATTGCTGAGGAGGCATGGGTTGAACTCGCCCTCCAGGAAGGTAATCACCAGACGTATGGCAGCAGCAGACTCACGGTATTTCTACAGCTTTGATTCATCCTGTTGGAAGGCGTTGGATAATCATGGTGGTTGATCCACGATCCATTCGTCATTCAAGGCCACCACCACTTTGCAACCAAATTTAGTTGAAACCACCGTCAGATCGGTGAACAAATATCTCTGGTTGAGTGACAGCTCCGTTCGACGTTTGGTTTGCAGGAAATTCCTTTGAGTTGCGATTTTGTTGATGTCATCAACATCTAGGGCTTGCTTCTCCATTCTGATTGTTATTTCTCTCCTGAATTCACTTCGTCTTAGCAAATTTCGTGTGGCTACACTTATAAGTTGGAGACTGACTGATTTCAACCGATTTACTCCAGCTACTGATAGGCTTGTCGCAAGTGAAGGGGTATGCAATAATCACTTATAATATTAACGTAAAAACAATTCCAAGAAAATGAGGCAATCTCCATGCAAGAGTAAAATTCTTCGCAGAAACCCACCCGTCACCATACTTCGGAGAAATTTATGAAGAAATGTTAATAATTCGCTCCAACGGCCAAATTTTTCGCAGAAACGTAACCATCTGCATACTTCTAAGAAATTGATGAAGAAATGGCAATGGAATCGATCCAACTGGAACTTTAACACTCATTGAAACTCTATCAAGCAGTGATATAAATTGATCTGGATTTTCCTAGGGGTTGTTAGTCTTATGTCAAGATGGAACGAAGCAGTATTGTGCGCTGTTCCAGAATAATTGAAATATTCCAACATGTCTATCAAAATGCGCAATCGGAAGACATTCAACAATGGATTGATCGATGTGCTTACTATATTAGATTTTATACTCGAGTTTTGAAAAGACTTAAACATCTATCGGTTAGTGAGAAAAATAACATTCTCTATAAAATTGCTCGAATTCAGGGTTATCAAGAGGGATTCACTAATAGACAACATCGAGGTGGTCGTGTGCAAGTGCCATCGCATAGCAGCGAAGAAGATGCGCTTGCAGATCGTGTACGCTGGAGAGATGGACCATCAGCTTGTCACAGTCGTATTCGCATGGGCATGGTAATCAATCTCCAACATAAGGGACCAGCCTCCTTTGTCAATGATGCAAGACAACTGTCAACAGCACATTTGAGAAGTGTTCGCGAAAACAATGGGAATGTAAAGGCAAATGCGATTTTAGCGTGCAAATTTTAAATTGAAAAACGACGTTGTGATTACTAGTGAAGTTAAATACTTCAATACAAAAAATGAAGTCATTCTTCCAACTTCACATCTGGCAACATGGTTTGATGACAATATGAGTGAGCCATGCCTTACAAAAAAGGTGATTTCCAAGAACGTGATTCAGGATGGGAATTGAGTGAAATTATAAATTTGATCGTCAATATGAGCCGAAAATTTCCACTGAAGGGTGGCTCGTCAACGTATGTCGAGTTGCCCTATGATCTTAAATGTGAAAAAGTTGTTTTCACTGTCAAAAATGAGGATGAATTCTCTTTCCTGAGGTCAGTTATTGCTGCCCTCTAACCAGTAAAGACACATCGATGCGCTGCTTCATCATATCCCGACTATACCACAGCAACTCTTCCACACAGTCAGAAGCCAATTGATTATGCAAACATTCGCTTCCCCATGACCTTGAGTGATATTCCAAAATTTGAGAAAAAGAATGATTTGTCAATTAATGTTGATGGAATTTAATGTGGAGTGAACAGTGAGAAGGAAATTGTCCCTTTCTACTGTTACGGACACTGGGTCACTAGGCAGGTCAAAATATCGGGTAAAAGGTGAACCCTTCTGACGAGTTGACCGTAACTAGTCACGACAGGTACTGTCCGGAGGAAAACGGATCTTATGAATCTCACTTAGTGGGGACCGATTGCGTGGGACTAAGCACTGATGTACACAATGGTTATAATATGAGGAATTAGCACACAAAGAGAAAGATACCCTTAAATTTCCCTTAAAATAGAATTTAAATTTATTACCCTACACTTGGTATACAGAATAGACGAAAGTCCAAGATAAAAACCAGATGTAGGTAGGAAAAGAGTGTAGGGGGGAGTAGTGTAAATGTTGTTGCTGTGTTTTCTGACTTACGGTTGTTGAAATTAAACGGCAACAGGGAACGGGTGGCTTCTTCGTGTTTTCCCTTCGCAGACGATTCCGTAGAGACTCCAAAAGTATGCTAGATCCTCTAGCACTGATGGAGTTGAAAGCTGCCCAAACACGCGTCTCTGGCGTTGGTGATGATGATGATACGACCCCGGAGGCGTTGGGGGTGTCTGTGGTCCTGAGTTGTTCACTCAGGTAGAACTTGGTTGTCCCCTAGTTTTAATGTTGTTAGGCGTGGAGAAATCCGGAGCTGGACACTCGGGGTAGACTCAGCTATACGCTGCGTGATTCACCAGGTCGGTGCTGGCTTGACGAGAGGATTCCCTGAGTTGATGGGCCCTACACTCAGGATGAGTTCAGTTGTACGCTGAGCAAATTTACCAGGTCGGTGCTGGTTTGCAAAATATATCCGTCGTTGAACGCTCGGGATGAACTCAGTTGTACACTGAGTGATTTACCAGGTCGGTGCTGGCTTGCAGAAATGCGATCGATCTGACGCAATGTAGAAAATCGAGTTGTCTACTCGATGCAGATGAGAGTGGGCGATGCTGCGGAGCTGCTTCCCAACAGACGGATCTTGAAGGGTCAGCTTGTTGATGAGCAGGGCCCCTCGTAGAAAATCAAGAATTTTTAACAGGACCGGCTGGCTTGCCTCCCTTAAAGAACACTCGTCGATCTGACGTAATGAAGAAAATCGAGCTGTCCACTCGATGTAGTAGTGATGAGAGTGGGCGATGCTGCAGAGCTGCTTCACAACAGACGGATCTTGAAGGGTCAGCTTTATTAATGAGCAGGGCCCCTCCTTAATAACTCAGAGTCGAAATTTTACTTGGGACTCGTTGGTAGTGATTTAAAGCTGCGCACTCGATCTGGGGTTGCGAGAAGAGTCGAGTTGTACGCTCGAACTGTGCCCCAGTGGTGACGTCAGAGGGTGGTCCTGCAGAGTTGCTCTCCTGAAGACTAGGCCTGGAGGGTTGAACTGGATGACGAGCAGGATACCACTTGAAGATAACGAGTCGAAAATTTAATTTAGATTGACTTTATTTGGCGCAAAAACGCCCTGTATATACTGTTCGGGCGTGATTCCCCTACAGCCGTTGGCATTTTGAGATTTCGTCATCCAACGTTTTTTGAGGTATGGTGGGAGGAATCTTCATATGATTAACAATGTATTCAAAAGGGATGTTTCTAGGCAATCTACCCTCAGCCCGATGCTACCCCCCATTTCCCCAGGTGCGGGGGAAGTTTTTGAGAGAAAGACGAGACGAGCGCGAATTGGCATCTCTCTAATTAATGTTCTTCTAATGTCAAAAGTGGCATGTTTACGCATCTTTTGGTCGTCCATGGCCCATAAATTCGACACCTCCTATGACGATGGATAACTATTGTTCATTAGAAGCCTCGCGTGTCAAATGGAGTGGACCTTTTGAGGTTGAAGATGTCCCCTTGTTTGGACAACAAGTAATCGTCTGGTGAATTGTGCCAATTCCTGCAAGCCATCTCATAACTTTCGTTAGATATGGGGTGCAGGTGACGTCATGGTCCCGGCCAACCCCCTGTAACCAATGGGGGGAGGCACTTGGAGCAGATGAACCCCCTATTGGCCTGCCTTTTCCTTTGTCGATATCGGCAAACCCGTGGCTGCGGTGGTCCATCTCTGAATTGCCAATATTTTCAATTCTTTGGGGCAGCTCCCATCTGCGGTTACCATTGGATGGTTGTTTCAGTTATTGGCCCCCAAAATTCAATGGAGTGAAAAGGATCTCCTTAGCTGCGCCTTTCAGCAATTGTGTGGCGTCTTTTTCGATGATTCCCGGTTTCCAGGTGTTGCCGCTCTGATGGTTACTCCTTAACGCCTTTCAGGTCATAATGACGGCAACTTGAATACCTGCTAGGTGGTCTCTTTTATTGTGGTCACTTCGCATAATCGGCATTTAGGCCGGTCATAACGACATTCTTTGCTATTGTATGGGATTTTGCAAAGCCCCATTTTTTGAGGTTACACCAAGTTTTCCGAATTTATAAAGGAAAATTTCAACCGTAGTGACTGCGGCGTCGGCAACACTACCTCAGCAAATGAACTCGCGCATACCCACCATTCACTTACTTCTCTTTTGTTCGAATGTGCATGTTGCCGCTGATGTTCAACCAATTTACCCCTTTGCATGGATCACGATTTACGCTGATCTCGAGTGTATTCTACAACCCAGTGATGACGGTGATGACTATAGCTTACATCAAAATCATATTCCATAGAGTGTTGCCTTTTACTTGAAGTGTGTTTTCAATAATAATTTATCGTGCTTTGAAATTAAACGTGGAAATGATTGTATTGCGTGGTTCATGGATGAATTACAAAAAATCGGGATGATGGTAAATGATAAACTAAGAACGATTGTAGCAATGGAGCCGCTCACGTGCGCGCAGTCCCTGGAATTCTCAGCAGCCCAAGTGTGTCATATATGTGAGGGGCCATTCAATTTCACAAGTAAATATCGTGGAACTGCGCATGCCGGTGGCAATGTAAACTACAAAAATTTACATGAAATACCAGTGATTTTTCACAATCTTTCGGGGTATGATGCTCACTTTATAATTGTGGATTTGGTGAAGGAGTTCAATGGATCTGTCGAGTTGCTGCCTCTAACAAAAGAAAAGTACATTTCAACAAATATCAACCGAAGATTTATTGATTCATTTACATTTATGGCTAGTAGCCTGGAAAAATTGGCCTCCTACTTGACTAATGAAGATAAAACAATTATACGAGCAGAGTGCAACGCTGACCAATTCCATTTATTAATGCGGAAAGGTGTATTTCCATATGAATATTTGGATAATAGTGATAAATTGAATGATGGGGAATTACAATCGAGGAAGGCTTTTTATTCGACACTAAACAATCAAGAAGTTTCAGTGGAAGATGATGCCCATGCGCAGGAAGTTTGGAAGAAATTTAGTATCACAACACTCGGAGAATATTGCGATCTCTACTTGGAAACTGATTTTCTCTTCTTGGCTGACATTTTTGAGAACTTCCAAAAAAGTTGTTTCTCAGTCTCCAAACTCGATCCACTGCACAACTACATTGCACCTGGGCTGGCATTCGATACAATGCTCAAATGCACTAGAGTGCAAATCGAACTTTTTAACGACGCTGATAAGCTCTTATTTATTGAAAAAGGGATCAGAGGTGGTACGGCTCAATGCCCAAATCGCTATGCTCATGACAATAATCGATATATGGGTGAGCATTATAATCCAAACGAAAAGGAGTCCTATCTCATGTACTTTAATGTCAACAATTTATATGGAGCAGCTATGAGTCAGTACTTGCCCTTGGGTGAATTTGAGTGGGAAAATGTCGATGGATTCATTGTCCTCAATGTTCCTGATGATTCACCGATTGGATTTATTTCGGAGGTGGACTTAGAGTATCCTGAAGAGCTGCATGATGTACACAAGGACTTGCCACTATGTCCTGAGCATTTCATTTCACCACATCGCAAGAATAGAAGGCTCATGACAACACTCTATGATAAAAGAGACTATATAATTCATTATCGAAACTTAATTGATAGGTTTCGATGATAATATGGTGATCACTGAGCTGAAACGAGTTTAAATCCAGTTCAATAAACCAATTTACATTGGATTTGCCATCTTGGAGTTGTCAAAAAGTTACATCTACGATTTCAACTATAATTATGTGAAACGTGAGTTTGGAGAGCGATCTAAATTAATGTACACAGATACAGACAGCCTTCTATATCAGTTCAATGTTCCAGGCATTTAAGAATTCTTCAAAAGAGATAGTTCGAAATTTGACATTTCAGACTACCCAGTAGAGAATGTTTATCAAATACCGAGAGTGAATAAAAACTTGATAGGTTTAATGAAGGATGAATGTAATGGTAAAATTATGACTGATTTTGTGGGCCTGTGTGCCAAGCTTTATACTTTCAACGTGTTGGGCGATGTGCGACAGAAAAAAGAAGCCAAGAATGTAAGAAGGGTAACACTGAGAACAATTACCTTTGAAGACTATAAAAACTGTCTTTTTCAGCAGAAGAAACTAGTGAAATCTCAGTATTCGATTCAAAGTAAAACACATCAAGTTTACACAGTGAAACAGAGCAAATTAGCACTGAGCTATGATGATAATAAGAGAGTTATTTTGCGTGATTCAACAGACACTCTACCTTATGGTTACAATGAATAAAAGACGCAAATATTTTCCAAATAATGTTTTTCTTTATTGTAAAATTACATTTATTTGGAGTCTCGAAAATTTAAAAAATCACAAAAAAATTTTCCAAAATTTTCCACATCTCCAAGACAGAAACATGCGACAAGTACTGAATAGTTGAAATCACACAGTAGGCGCACTGATTATGATACAATCTTACTTTTAAAAAACCATGGAAATATTAAAATACACCAAGTTTATGCTGACAGCGCCAACTAGGACGATTTTCCGCAGTTTTAATTCCGATTGGAAAAGCGATTATTGTTAATAAAGCCTTTTGTTATTCCGGCTGTAAGACAGTGTTTTTCGGCTGCGTCGCTTTGCTTCGCGTCCACGAAACGCTGCCCACGGCCGTTATGACAAAAAATAGTGGACGTCATACGGCCAAAACAAATTTGTCGACGAATATCATTGTTGCGAACCTCATCTTCGATAGAAAAGATTTTTTCGGCCTAATGACAAAATATACTATTTCAAACCCAGTCCATAGGAAATTGATTCTGAAAAAACTCAATTTGGCGCGCCGGGCTGTTCGATAATGAACATACTTCGTAGGAAGTGAATGGTTGACAAAGCTAGAGTTCACACGCTAATTGACAAAACGCCAATATGATTGAGAGTTGATTCAGCTTATTACATCATAATTGGATAGCGTATACCTGACATGTACTTAAACTATTCACCAATGAACGATCAAATAGGATATCGTTGTGAGGAGAGTGGGTACCCGTCAGTGTGGTGGCGCGTTCATAAGCGACGCATGGTGGCACACTCACATTATTAGACAACGCCAAATAGTGGGGGACGACGATCATCAGTGAATAGTTTAAAATGAGATGTAGTTCTTATACATGATAAGATGTCCGTAACGAATGAACTTATTACGTAATTATCAATCGATGCATTCAATCAATAATCCGCTTACGAATTTATGACTTGCTAGGTAATTGCTAAAATATACTTCTAATTTTTTACTATGGCCCCGGCACCGTAATGATACTCACTGAATTGAAGGGGAAAAATTAGGCGTCCCAAGTTGACTTTTTTCGGAATTAATTTCCTATGGACGGGGTTTGAAACAGTCTATTTTGTCATTAGGCCGAAAAACACTTTTCTAGCGAAGATGAGGTTTGCAACAATCATATTCGTCGACAAATTTTTTTTTTTGCCGTATGACGCCCACTATTTTTTGTCATAACGGCCGTAGTCAGCGTTTCGTGGACGCGAAGCAAAGCGAGGCAGCCGTAAAACACTGTCTTATCGCCGGAATGACAAAAACCTTTATTAACAATAATCGATTTTCCAATCGGAATTAAAACTGCGGAAAATTGTCCTAGTTGGCGCTGTCAGCATAAACTTGGCGTTTTTTAATATTTCCCTGGTTTTTGAAAAATAAGATTGTATCATAATCAGTGCGCCTACTGTGTGATTTCAACTATTCAGTAATTGTCGCATGTTTCTGTCTTGGAGGCGATCAGATTTACGTCGAGTTGGCGCCATTTTTTCACAAAATTTTTCTGTGATTTTTTAAATTTAATATTTATATCATTTTTTTTTAAATTGTGTGATTTGATCCATGCAGTTATTGTCCCATGTTTCTGTCTTGCGTTTAAATTAGCGTCGACTTGGCGCCATTAGTTCACAACTTTTTTTATGATTTTTTTTTTATATTAATAATTAACAACCAAATGATACAATCAAGAGTAATGTTACCTGTTTTAAGCCTCTCTGACATGTGCTGGTTAATCATAGTAATTTTCCTCAACGAAATATAATTTAAATATTCATGTTTTAGTTTTTATTAAATCATTCAAGTTGAATATTAAAAAGTATTACATAAAAAATTTAAAGTAGGAGGTAATATTTTAATTCAAATATTAACACTCAATTCCCATCGTTAAAGGGTAATTCACAAGAATTTAAATTAAAATTTTAACAATTGAATTCAATTGCTAAACGGTAATTCCTAAATGTAAGGTTATTTAGGTAATTAATTCAAGATTAAAATACGCGAATATTGAAGCACTGAAAAATTTTAATTTGAAAGATTAAATTTAGGTGCTGTTTAATGAAAGACCTGGTTCAGTGGAAATAATGAGCGGATGGATGAGATGATGACGGATAATTTCAGGGAGCGTTGAGTGGTTCAAAAAGTCACTGCACGGGAGTATTTTAATATGTCACGAAAAGTCACTTTATTAATTGAATATAATTAACGAGCGGTTCGTATTTACGTCACAATGAATGAGCGGTTCACAATAGATTAATTGAGCAGTACAGAGAAATAACTTGAGTAATTTTTCGAGAAAAAGAGCATGGTGAGCCGTTCTAAGAAATACGCGGATACACTCTCGAGCGGTCTAGATGCAAATGAGAGAGAGTGATAAGCCGCAAGGTCGGAGGTGTCGATCATAGCGATGGTCATTACACCTGCCCATCAAGTGGCACCTCAGGTGTCAGAGGTGAAAGGCCACTGGTCATCTGAGGTGAGCGTGCGGTGTGCGTGAGTGGGGGAAAAATGGATGTGCGGCGCGTGAATGTGTGATCCTCTCAGCTGACAGGATTTCCAACAGGTACAATATTTGAATTAAATATTAACAATTGATTCGAATTGTTAAAGGGTCATTTACAAACATTAAAGTATCTGTTTAATTAATTTATGGTTAAAATGTTCGAATTCTAAAGTATTGAAAAATTAACTAGACTAAAATTTTTTATTTGGGTGTAATATTAAAATCATGGAATTATTAACAATCGATTCCAATTTTTAAATGGAAATTCACGAATAATAAATATTTTTTTGACTAATTACGCGAGGACGAATAAGTCACTTGATGCTCCTTGTTTGGCTTACAAGTACCGGCTCCACCCTAGTTCATGCGCCACCGCTACGGACTCGTGCGGATGCATTCCGTAAGCTCAGACTATTTCCCCTATACTTACGAGTTGTATTCCCTAGAACAGCCCACCCAAACAGCGCCAGGGAATAGTAACGCTCTCGAAATGATAATAAAACTCGTGGAAAAGTGAATTTTTATCCGTTGCTAGGAAGCTATTTTTGTAATTGTGTTATAAGTGAAGAGAGTAAAAATCTCATCAGAAAGATCAACTGCTATTTATATAATGTATCTAAGGATACTTTTGCAAAATAGCGTGCGTTTGAAGGGGAAAAAAGCAATTGAAGTTTTTTTGAGGGGTTGTTGCGGCTTCCGGGCGGCTGGACGATCGGTTATTTCTCAAAAGGGCGACCCCCAAAACTGACTTGACCGCGACCAGTTACGTCTAAACGGAGGCCAAATTTAAATGGGCTCGTATTGGGTGGGATAAAACACTGGAGTGTACCATAGTAGGTTACGCAGGAATGCTAATTAGTGAGAGAATCACGCAGAGAGAGAGGGAAAATCCTTGTACTGATTAATTTAGGAATATTTATTGGGGTACTAAAACACAGGATTATTACAACAATCCAAGATAAAACCGCTCAATTTGATAGGAGAAGTCGGTAAGACTGAGGTGAAGGAAGAATTACAATTGATTCAAGACTTACAGTTGATGATAAACGGGGAAGTAGAAGGTGCGCGCGATCACTCAGTCGCGTTGCGGCAGACTCGGCGGTTCCCTCGAAGGTTGAAGGGGTAGATCTCGGTGAATTCTCGAAGATGAGACGATTCTCGGGGTGTAAAGATGAGGTCGACGAACTCGGAGATTCGTTGCGATGATCTAGGTGTACAGGTCGTTCGCCTGGCAGGTGAGAAGGTGCCGAACCGGAGGTTCGGGCGGTGCAATAAAAGATCCCAATTTTCCGTCGGACCAGGGGTGGCGGCTCGGCTTCTCGTGGACTTCAGATGTCGGATCACTTTTATGGCTCACTCAGCTCTCATTCACCAACAAAGCGAATGTTTTGTGTAGTTTTGTGACGCTCTTTTGAGGCTGGACTGTGTCAATAGGTTAGTCAGCAGGTACTTGTCGCTCCGTACAAGTGTTGCCCTTTAAACCCGCAATGAATGAGTCCAGGGGAGTCCTCGTTATCAATTTAATTTCTTCTTGCTTACGCGACTCCGGCGTGGCAATTTCTTAAGTGGATTGGCCCAACTAGTCCGCAATAGACTCGCAGCTCGGGCGTAATTGTCGATGAAGACGGTCTCGTCTTGTAGGTATGACTCCGCTTCCCCGAGAGTAACTTGGCTGATGCAGGTGAAAACTGGCGATGAACCAACTTGGTGAATCAAGGAGACTTGACGAAGTCTTTCGAAATCGAAATAATAGTTGACTAAGAAATGAAGTAAAGTCAAGTGAAGTGCCCTTTGGGGGTTGGGGCGGGGTCATATATACCTTCGGTGGAGATCATCCCCCACCTAGGCCCGCGACCGTTATTTTTCAGAGGGATCAATTGATATGCTGGCATTAGTCACTCATCATGGCGGTCCGTATCTGGAAATTCGGGAGTTCATTGTCTTATTCTGAGAATCGGGAAAACCGTTGACAGCTGCAATTGTGGCTCGAGTGGTGTGATCTCCTTATTCCCGACTTGTACGACGTTTCGGCCTATCAGCGAGATCTCATTAATTTCGGGTCCATTGCGGGAGACAGGTCGCGCTTCCTGCCACCTGTGGGTTTTGAGTCCCTCTCAAAAGCCGGGGTTGTTGTAGGGCGTTAAGCCATAGTGCGTCCGGTGCCGGGCTCCATGTCCCTGTTTCGCGGGCCGTCGTGGCGGCGACTTAGCGTCGTAATTTTTCATTAGGCTGACATTTACATTCCGGATTACCAGAGGAGTCGAGACGTCTCGTACCGTTTCCAGGTCTCAACCTACGGCCAGGGGGGGGGGGGACGCTTTTGTGTACGAGGAGCATGAGTCATCCCCCGCCTGTTGGCAGCTGTTCCCCAAAACCGTTGGGAAATTCCAAGATTACGAGAAAGGTCAAGAAAAACCGCGGGATCCGCGACAGGGTTAGGGGCGAGTTGTTAGGTGAATATAATACACGACAGCTCCCTGCCTGTGACGTCACCTCTGCCTGTGACTTCAACTTGGCAGATACGCTGTCGCGTATCTTGACTGTTGTGAGTATTATCAAATCCTAGCCACTTGACCTATTCCTTCTTCCCCCTCCTCTTCAGCACCAGCTCAACGAGAAACACATCTGGATACATGACGTGACTCAACTCCTCTTAGTAGAAACCACCTTCAATTGCATCATATTTCCCATCAACCAGCTTATATGTTACCGGATTGGTGTTTTGCACTTTTCAATTGTAAATATTTCAGTTGTCCAGTTTGGGCTATAACCTTTTTCGAAAACAGTTTTATACTTGCTGATTCGCACTTTATCACCCACTTTGAGTTTAATTTTCCTCGTCTTATTCTCTCGTACGTCTCCATAAATTGATTTCAGCAAACATTTCTCATTCTTGGATGTAACATCTTTAGGCTTCATTTTTATGTTACGATGTTTCGTGTTATCATATTCTACAACTAACTCACCAAGAGTATCAATCGTAACGTGACATTCTCGTATGGGGGTTGAAAATGCCCGTCACCTACGCCCTACTTCCCCAAAGCCTAACCAAACCTGTTAAAATTAAATCAAATGGGTGCCAGGTAATTTTTAGCCGGAATTACCAAACCGGAGAATCCCTAAAACCAACTCAACTAATTTCGATTGTCCCTATTACCCATCGTAAACCCAAAAAAGCAATTTTCCAAAAGGGAATAGAAAAGGGAAATTAGGCTTCGGAAAAAGGTAACGGTCCGGGTTCGCTCAGTGTACGGGTTATGGAGAGAGGGGTGGATCTTGGGTGGAAAAGGGGTATTTTGGGCATGCCTAATCAGGGGTTAAAGTACCATGTAAATCAAACAAAACGGAAAGATAAATAAAGTCTCCAAAAAAAAAACGTAATTTATTCAACTAATATCCTGAGGTAATTCCAAAAAGTTGCGACTACAAAAATTAAGTATTAAATGCTATTATGCGTAGCCCCTCCTTGTTACCATCGAAATTTGCCTGCAAAGATTATCACTCGGCGATGATCCGAGGAACATCTTATTCCTGATTTTAGCGCGCCGGGAAATCCGTGACTTCCCGGAATTCCTGGGAAATCCTCCATTACCCCAGCATTATCAACCTGAGATCTCGGGGAACTTTTAACCACTTAAAAAAAAGGGAAAAAGAGAAAAAAAAAAACAAAAAAAAGGTCGACTCCTCGGACTCGAACCCACTCTGCTCAGATCTGAAGAGAGGGAGAGAGAGGGAAAGCCACTGGCCACCGCTGGCCGTGGAAAATTCGCCCACCTGAAAATCGCTCTTATAACTTAAAATCTTGGTAGATTTCCGGAAAAATGCCCACTGGCGTGGCCAGTGGAGCCCCTAGTATTTTGGGGATTCATTAGCGAGGGAAAGACTCCCTCGAAAATCGCTTAAAATGGAGAATGAAATTCAGCCAACCCTGGTTCCTATTTTTGCTCAAAAACCACCCTAAACGAGGGAAATTTCCTCGAAATTACCCACCAACATGATCAGGGGAGCCCCTAGTATTTTGGGGATTCATGAGCGAGGGAGAAACTCCCTCGAAAGCCACTCAAAATGGAAGATGAAATTTAGCCAAAACCGGGGGCCTATTTTCACTCAAAAACCCCACTAAACGGGGGAAATTCCCTCGAAATTACCCATCAACATGATCAGGGGAGCCCCTAGTATTTTGGGGAATCATTAGCATAGGGAAAAACCCTCCGAAAGCCATTCAAAAATGGATGGAGAAAATCAACCGAAGCCGGGCGGCCGGCTCGGACAAGGCCACGACATGTCGTGGAAATAACCACAATGACGGTGGAATAATCACTCACTTAACAATAATTATGAATGCCAACTCACCTTTGGGGGTTTCCTTCCCTTCCTCGTGGTCTTCCTGACCATATCTCTGCGTAATTAACTACACGTAATCCCTAATTGTTCTTTGCACATCACGTGTTCACTTCTCGCCACGGTCAACGTATTACTGCCATGGCGAGGTCAGTGTAACAGGTGGGTCACGCACAGCCGAAAATCAGACGCGCTCTGATTGGCTGGCGTTAGTTCCGCGCTGAGACGTGGTGCTTTCAGCGCCAATTCAAATTTAAATTCTAACTCTTATTCTTTTCTTCTGTAATACCCTAATCTTTTCTCTTCTAATTTTTCGGGCGATCGGAGCCTTGTTAATCACTTTTCCCGGGGAGCATGAATACTAAAAGTTTTTTCTTCGTTACCCATAAGTCTAAAATTTAGTATTCCCTACTAACTTCAAAAATTATTAAAAGTTCAATTTAGTCACTAACCCGTAAGCAACCTGGCAATCCGGGTGAATAAGGGTTGCACTTATTCCCCCCGGCCTTCCACCAAAAAACCAGAAACGTAAACGTAAACGTAGCCCTAAATTCATGCTCCCACTAAATCGGAACGCCAATTCTCCATTGTACTTGTGATGTTTGATTTAATTGACTGGATGGCTCAATTTTTGGCCCTTCTTCACGGCCCTTTAGGCCCTTCACCCTAGCCCTAAACCCTAATTTCCTAAACTAAACCAGGGGCTCGGTGCCCCTGGACGCGATGATCCCCGTTAATTTTGTGGATGGTATTGGGGGGGTTTCGACATCCCTAACGGACATCCCCACATGTCCGTTACACAATCCATTTGTAGGTTCCACGGATTGAGAATTGTTTCCACATTTTATTTTTCCATGTTCTATTGAAGCGTTCACATATTGATGCCTTGAGGTTGCTGAAGGTCGAGTACATGTGTATGTTAGGCTGCTTCATAAGAGTTTGGAAACTTTTATTGTAAAACTCTTTGCCTTGAACAACATGGCGTTTTTTTTGGGATTCGCCGCTCTTTTAAGATGAAATTCATGGCATCCAGAACGTCATTGACACTTTTCGATTTAATAGGAATGGCACATGCATACTTGGCGAAAATGTCAATTACAGTCAGAAGATAGCGGTAATTTTTATTGCTGTGTGCATATTTGATCATATCCACGAGATCAGCCTGCCACGTTTCATCCAGCCCTCGAACCTCAACGCGTCTTCTTGGGTAGTTTCGTCGAGCCGACCGATGAAGTTCCTCTGCTATTGTTCGCCTCTTGGACTCCATTTTTTTGTTTATTAATTTTGGGAATTGCACGTTCGTGTACTCCTATTTTTTTCTCAACTCCCACAAAACGTTTAGGGAATGCACTTTTCAAATCCCTAATGGATCTCTCTTGGGCTTCCAATTTCTGCACAACTGTATCACGTTCAGCTTTCAGACGTTTATGCAAAATATTCAGTGAAACTGCATCAGATTCCACCATTGTATCAGCAAGATCACATTGTCTCCTGCCTTCTAAGCTATAATTTTCGTCAGCAGTACGTTTAAATCCATCACCTTTGCTTCTATGTGGCAACTGCCGTCTAAACACATCAATACTCATAATGAAAATGAGATGATTGACGCGAGTGTAAACTTTAATATATAATTTCAACTTCACGTAGTTCTTCGATAATGGTGAGGATTTCGTTGGAGAGATTGGGATTACCGGCAACTTGAGATGCCATGAGCAAGTGAAGTCTATCCACCAATTCGTTTGGATTATCCCAGTAAATATAATCCATTTTCTCGGACATTGTCCGTGGAGCCACCATAAGCTCTGGTATAAATCCTTTACCACTCTTTTCGTATGGTGTAATTAGAGGCTCGATAATATTTAGAAATTTTTCCGTCAGATTTTTGCGTCTCACACCCTTATTTGGATCATAGTACAATCGATGTGCATTTGTACTGCGCAGAATTTCACCATGCTGCATTTGATCTGTTGATACCACATTGGCTGTTTCTGGATCTCTATGGAATATCAGGGATGCCAAACCGGGAGTTAAGCGATACTTCTTGTCGCCAATAGTCATTCTATCTCCATTGAAGATCACCTCAGCATTTCCAATTTTCCATTGGTCATCCACTCTTCGAACCCTAAACTGTTTATCCAAATGTTTTTCTTCTTTTGTGTCGAACATGTTGAGATACAAGTGCACGACATTCCCAATATCAGATTGAGAAGATGATTCATCAACTGAGCCCACCGCATTCTTGGAATCGTCATCTTGACTACTTGACGCTTGAGGAGTACTTGTTGTTGTAATTTCCTGTTTATAATACTTCACTGCCTCCTTCTCTCCCTTCTCCGCCTGTTTTTTCACAATAATATTTTGATTTCTTTCTTTTTTAATTTTCTTCTGGATTGCACCTTGATCAATCAATTTTTCAAGGAGGATAATTACAGGTTTCAAAGCCACATTCATAGCTCTTTCCGCCCTATCTTTGTCCATTTTGATGGCTTGATACTTTTGACGAAGTGCTTTGCTTGCCTCAGCAATATGATGCAATACGTCGGACTCCTCTTGAAAGACCGTCTGCCGCATGTTGAAGGTTTTACGTTCAATTCAACATTGCCTCCAGCGTCAATCATCAGCTTGTTTTTATACTGTAACGTGGTATTTTACCAGTTACTGGTTCTCGACCGTTCCGCGATTTTAGAGACTTCCACCAGACGGGAAGTCACCTTCAATGGCGAGAGTTTT
>NW_011887885.1:146085-150349 GCF_000806365.1 Fopius arisanus | reverse complement strand
GATAATTCTGATTTTATTTATTTTTTTTTCTGAGGTTCCCAGTTGCATCCCCTTTCAGCTTCCGATTATTTAAATCTCTACGTAACGAGCTACAGGAGTTATTGAAGCTGAGAGTGGAGAAGGATTTTGTTTACGGTGGTCATTCCGTTTTTAATGACCTGGCGCCTGACTAAATTTCCGATTTTATTTTCGGGGTGATTTGGTGCCAGAGGGCGGGCTGATGGACGAAGGGTTCCGTGAACCTTCGAAAATTACGTCGCAATACATACAAAACAATCAAATCCTCGTCGATAGGGTCCCTCGTGCAATTTGCAGTCTTTGTTGATGGTGATAAACCCATGTTTATCATTATTCCAACAAGCAGAACACAAATATTTGAACTCTGGGTATGGCATGTCTGTATTAACATGATCTTGATAAATGTGCTTCAAATTCATTTCATCCTGACAAAAGAGAATGAGTACATTTGTATTATAACGTATCAAGTGTTTTGCGATACGTGCATAGGTCTGACAAAGATAGAAGCACTCCACACTTTGATGGCGACCGATGCAAAAGAATGCCCACATATTATCCTGTTTTTTACACGTGACATCGTCAAATATCATGAGAGAATTTGCATGAGTTTCCTCACGTCTGACCACATCTTCGTAATCATTGAATCGAAAATAGCCAATAGCTTTCACTATTGCCAATAATTTCTTCAAAAACTGATATTTCGGCTGATTTAAAGACTTAGAGCAAACGTAGACATTTTAAAATCTCAGTCCATTAGGGTGGGTAATGAGAGCGAACAGAGCATTCGTCTTGCCACAGTTTGAAGGTCCACAGATAATTGCACGTACAGTATTGGGTAATAGTGGGCCGTGACGATTTTTTTGTTTATCCTTCTTTTTCTCGGTAATTTTGTCGAAATTCATCACTGGTAGGTTCGAACTTTGTTGCTTGAACTCCATCTTGAACACTGCTATCAAGCTCCATAAATACACGACATTTGTAGACTTGCACTTCAGTCTGGACAAGATCGTAGCGGTGTGCAAAAATGTTGGAACGCGGAAGGGTACAGGAATAGTCAACGATATCATCACTAAATTACCTATTGAATTTCATACACCGGGCTACCAGTATTGTGGACCGGTATCCAAATTGGCTAGACGATTAGCACAGGGTGATCCGGGAATAAATCCATTGGATAAAGCGTGTAAGGAGCACGATATAGCATATTCTAAAAATAGAGAGAATTTCCTAGCCAGACACACCGCTGATAGAATTCTTGCTGATAAAGCTCTGCACCGAGTTTTTGTCGAAAAACGCTAGTCTTGGTGAGAAGGCGGCTGCTTGGAGTGTGAGTAATCTCATGAAGATGAAACATCAATTCGGTATGGGGCTAAACATTAGTGCTGGTGCGAAGAAAAAGAGAAAAACTCCCAGCTGTGGTGGTGGTGGTCGGAAGAAACGAAGAGGAGGAAGTGTGAAGAAGAAGATACCACTGCGACAGATTATACGAGCTGCCAGAGGTTCCATGCAGCCTGGACCCGATGCTGTGAAGAGTGCACTTAAAGGTGCACGTCGAGCAGTTAAAAATGCTGGAGGGAGGAAAAAAATGAAGCCTATGCCTCGACTTCTCCCCATCCCACCTAAAATCGGTAGAATTTTACGAGCATTTTTAATTCCACTATTTCTCGGACTCAGTGCAACAGGTGCTCTAGCGGGTGGAGCTGCTGGTAGAGCCAAAGCTATCAACATTTCTAAACACGCCAGAAACGAATTAGAAGAGAGTAAACGTCACAATCACACCATGGAATACATGGCTCTCGGCAAGGGAATATAATTAAAACCCTACAAGTCTGGCTTGTGTTTGAATTTTAATCCAAAAAACTTGTAAAACTACCGCACTGAGCTCTCACTGATGGTGATTTGATGAGGTATGTCGGCATCATGAAAACTCCGCATTTTCGCGGAGTTTATATGAGAAATGCGTTGCCTCGAGGTGGACACTGGAAATGTGAATCAGCTACAGTTAATCTTGATGATGAAGATGGCCCCGGCACTCATTGGGTTGCATTTATCTACTTTGACAGCTATGACAATTTGCTTCCACCTCAAGAGTTGATTAATTACTTCGGTAGCGGTAGTGTTGTGAAGTATAATCCTAAAAATTGTCAAGACAATGATACTCAAATCTGCTGACAATTATGTTTAAAATTTCTAGCTGGTGAATTGATATATGACTACAAAAACTCATAATTATATCAGTTGAGCATTGACTATCATGAGTGATTCATTTACCTTGACCCTGTAGGGAAGATCTTCTACACTAGAAGCATGCTATTTTCCACCCATTGAATTATCACCAGAGAAATGGTATAGTGTGGGGCTTGTCCAATTTCTCACCTACAATTCAATTCCTAATATCGACTAAGGATGTAATAAATTTTAGATTGAAAAAGACGGATTGGTGATAAAATTGACCATACCAACTGGAAGCTATGAGATTACTGATATTGCAAATTATTTGAAAGACCAATTATCAGTCTATGGAATGCTCTTTACTTTTCGGGCAAATAATCAGACGCTCAAGACGGTGATTGAAGTATCCAAGGATGTGTTGATAAATTTCAAACCGTTGGACTTCATTGGGCAACTGCTGGGTTTTCAAGGACAAATTCTAGCCCATTCAACATTCTACGAATCGTCTACACCTCCAAACATCATGCATGTGAACTTTCTAGGTATTGAGTGGAATCTAACTACAGAAGCCTACGTGTGCATACAATTCAGAAATTCTTCCCAAGCATTCCACCTGGATATAAGTTCACTGATACACCTGCCCAGGGTGAGTCATCTGAAGCATCTTCCTCATTCTTCTTTCTCTCAGCGGCATAATTCCTCTCCAAAAACAGCACATCACTGATGAGATTCCAGATATTTTCCGGTGGATCATCACCATAATGCTTCTCCACTATATCCTCAAAGTCGGGACAGTACGGCGGAGTACTATTCAAATTGCGTATGTCTTCTGGTGCGAGATTCTCGATGATTACTAAAGTGCTCCCTAAAAATTCGCGATATATATCTCCCATCCCCCCCGCCAGTCTATCCAAATTTCGTTACAACTGAAATTTTATTGTCGGAAAGCATTATTGATTGCTAGAAAAGCACCCACATTCGTAACGGTCAAATTTTTCTGAGAAAGTCATTATACCAACTTTCCAATGATTTCTTATTCACGCAACTCTGAATTTCTTCGATCTCCACCATCTCAGCTGATGAGGTGAATGACTTTTGCACTTATTCACATGAACTTTTCCATCAGTATGTCATAATCCGAGCGAGGTCACAACCAATGTTTATGCGACTCGTACGTGTTCATCGGTAAACACACAAACATACAGAAAGCATTCGAAAATCACAGCGTCTCAGGAAATTTTATTGGAAAAAGTTAATTGATTCGCGTCTGTTTTCTTATCATTAATTGTTATCTAATTAAATAAAGTAATTGATTTTCCATTTAAATTGGAAACATTCACTTCAAAAGTGCACAATTAATTTCTGTTTTGTTCAATGTCATGAGCATTCAATGTAACACCCAAAAGAAAGATCATTGCAAATTATTAAACTTGTGTTATGTTGCATGGTATCGTCTTTTGAAGTCTATGGTGGAATATTCATTCCACTTCGAAAACGATTCACTGCGCATCCAAGAGACCGAGGGTGTTGTTTATACGGCGCGTACGTGCTCACCGGTAAACACACGCGACCACGAGAGCGGTGGACCAGTTCGCTCTTCAATCTCAATGAGAGAGAGAGAGAGAAGTATTGAGTTTAAAATCATTCCTCAGATTAGATAAGAAAAACAAATCTTATTTCTACTATTCATGATGATTTGGAAGACGGACTTTTAAAATCATGAATTGATCTGTTGTTGCTGTTGTAATTATGATTATTGAGATGGCATAGAAGAAAAAGAATTCACCGGCAATAGAACGTCTGAAAATGTTTGCAACTACAATTATCAGCTATGCAATATTAGATATTAGAGGCCGACATAAAGTATTAGATAGTAGACATCACATGCTCGATATTAGATATCAGATATCATATGGTGGATATTCAACGTCAGATATCATATGGTGGATATCCCCGCCCCCATTCTGGCCCAAAATGGAGGCTCGAACATTACCACTATGGGGGCCGATAAAGAAAATTCCCCCATTCATTCCCGACCGAGAGCAGATTCCAGCATTGCCTTCCCCGCAACCCC
>NW_011887885.1:113784-146065 GCF_000806365.1 Fopius arisanus | reverse complement strand
CCCTCCCCCCGTCATTCACCGTTCCCACTGTCCCGAACCGGCCGTGTATATCTACTTGTGGGTCCGAAAAAATCCTCCACGGGCAAATCGTCCACAATTTCCTCAACAAAAATTCCGCTCCAAACTCTCCTGAAAATTTTCCTCGCAAATCTCCACAAAAAATTTCCTCCAATATTCTCCAAAACTCTCCGGCAAACTCTCTTCCACACATATTCTCTGAAATGCTCTTACTATTCACCTTCTCCGCATCGGGCAGCTATACAACGAGGGATGGATGCTGTTCATTCGTTGTTCTTAATGGCTGCTGTTCATTCGTTGTGCCGATAATCGGGGTCAATCGGGGACACTCGTCATTGAGGGGGGTGGGGGGCGTTTCTCCTCTTCTCCGGTGATGCTTCTAGCGAGCGTGAGTGTAGTGGTGAGGCGAGCGCAGGGCAAGGGGAAGGAATAGTTTGGGAGTGAGAGCCAACGGTGACAGGTTTTCTAACCGGCTTTCATATCATTTATTTAACCTAGTGTTTGAAAGAATTTAACAACTAATAATTGAACAGTTTCCTATTGGCTCCGGTGAGGGAGACCTGGGGGAGTCCGGGATGAACTCGTCCTAGCCATCTGCAAAGGAGGTCTCCGAGGACGGAGACCTCCGTGAATCCGGGGTGGACTCACCCTCGTCCGACGTCTCCGACGTGGGGAACGAGTACCTACCAAGCTCCAACGTTTCAAAGTTCAGTTCAGGTGTCAAAGTTGAACTGACTTCCTAGCCCAAGTCCTCGGGTGTTTATGGTAGATTTTGAGAGAACGATGGTGGAAGGGGGTTGTTTTCGTGGTGTTAGACGCCCCCATTGTTTTTGCAGGGAATGTCTCCGGTAAAAGCCAAGTTTTTCTTCCAGGGTTTGTCCCATTTTAATTGGTTGGCGGCTTTCCTTCCCATTGTTGTCTGGGCCTATTTTATCCCGGCCCCAGGAGAAAATTTTTGGTTGAGGGAAGGCTTGACTAGACAGTGTGACTTCTGACTAGAAAAAATGGGGTTTGACTAGAAAAAATGGGAAAGGTATGCGGTCCTCATGAAAAGCAAAAAAAACGCGGTTTTTTTTTTCATGCACGCCGACTGTACTCGCTAGCTTGGAATGTTTCGGAAAACATTTCATCAATTGCTTTCCAGGAAACTAAAATCTGCTGATTCAGAAGTTTCGCTGGAAAGTGATCACAATAGCTCGTCGAAGTCCAGGATGGCGTCGAGCGCATCGTCGTTCAAGAAGGAGAGTAAGTCGGAAGGATCCTCGGTGTCATCAATCGGAGTATGCAGCTGGGTCGTTTTTCCCGATGAAGCTTGTTTTGATAGGGCTGCTGTGGTGTAAGGGGGCGCGCATGTATTCTGCCCACGTTCCAAGATACAGACTGCGCAATTATCTCCTCTTCTTCATTTTCCAACGGGATGTTTCTGTGCATGCGCACTAATCACGCTTTGCGTTGGCTGAAGGGGGTCTTGGTTGGTTCACTCACTCCTCTGAGCTGCGGTGTCCATTGCGTCTTCTCGAAGCTCCATATGATACGGTGGGACAGATAAAATTATTCCTGTCTTAGTTACCACATTCCCTCCTTTATTTAGGGATTCTTTTCAGGTTTCATTCTATTTGCGACTCTTAAAAGTACGTGGTGATTAAATATGGATATATTGTATATACAGGGGGTCCGAGATAAAATTGTACATCCAAATAACTATTGAATGTGGGTAGTAATCGAAAAATCTTTCAAATAGAAGTTGTAGGGCTCCAAGTGGGAAAAATAATGAGATAGGTTTTGAGCATTTAAGTCTTCATGTTTTTATGCTACATGCATAAGTTAATTTTTTTCATATGGGATCAAAAATTTTCTTGTAACAAAAGTTGTTGTACTCGATGAGATGAATCTAATGATGTCACACATAATGTGTTTTTTATGCTTTCTGAGCTCAAAAATATTAAAAATGGAAGTTGTTAACGATATTCCAAATTCAGACACGATAAACAGAAAGTGGCCTTTAAATAAGAACCAGTAAACACCAAAGTGTAAATACCAGAGCTATCTGATGTATCTTAGTGTTTATTGTTTCTTAGTTAGTACGAATCGGGTCATTATTGAGTTCAGATTATTTTTGAGTAATTTCGCGTATCATGGTTTATTCCGCAAATGAAGTTGTGGATATTCTACTGGTTTTGGGAGAATGCCGAGGTGCATATCGCGCGGCCGCTCGATTGTATCGACAACGATACCGAAATCGAGTACGCCATCCCTCAGCTTCATGCATTCGGATTATCGAGAGAAATTTTCGAAGAGGAAGAGTTCTGCAACGACGACAACTACAACAACGGATGAATCCTGACAATACTCGTACGCTTACCGTTTTGGCCATGGTTCACATGAACCCTCACATCTCCTTAAGCGAAATTGAGAGAGATTCAGGTATTCCACGAAGCACAGCTCACGATATTTTGAAATCGAACCGTTACCATCCATATCATATCAGATCGACACAAGCACTGTCTGCATAAGATAGACAGAATCGTGTTGCTTTTTGACACTGGGCCATAGGGATCTTGAACGAAAGTCCCGAGTTTTTCCAAAATGTCCTTTTCAGTGATGAAGCGACGTTTAAAAGTACTGGCGCATTAAACCGTCATAATTCCCATTATTGGTCTATGGAAAATCCTCACTGGACTCATCACATTGACGACCAGCATCAGTGGAGTGTAAATGTGTGGTGTGGCATTGTTGATGGGCAACTGATTGGGCCGTATTTTTTCAACGGAACAGTCACCGGTCAACGCTATTTAGAGTTTTTACAAGATGACCTCCCAGTTTTATTGGAACATGTACTCTTTGACACAAGACTAAGAATGTGGTTCCAACAAGACGGTGCGCCACCGGATTTTGCACTTTGTGTAAGGAATTATCTCAATGTTCTGTTTCCTCGTCGTTGGATCGGCAGAGCTGGTCCTGTTCTTTGGTCTCCGCGATCACCTGATCTAACTCCACTTGATTTTTATTTATGGGGCTACATTAAAGATGTAGTCTACAAAAATCGACCAACGACTGCAGAGGACATGAAAACACGTATCAGAGGCGCTATTGCCAACATTCCTCAACAAGCGCTTCGAAATGTTGTGGACAGTTTCCGACGTCGACTTGAGTTATGTCTTAAAGTGAATGGTGGGAACATTGAGCACTTGTTGTAACGTCTTTCTAGTAGAACAATCCATTGGCGCCTTTTTGTTTCTCCTTTATTTTCCTGTTTATCGTGTCTGAATTTGGAATATCGTTGACAAGTTCCATTTTTAGTGTTTTTGAGCTCAGTAAACATAAAAAACACATTATGTGTGACATCATTAGATTCATCTCATCGAGTACAACAACTTTTGTTACAAGAAAATTTTTGATCCCATATGAAAAAAATGAACTTATGCCTGTAGCATAAAAACATGAAGCCTGCAGAAGACATGAAAACACGTATCAGAGGCTCAAAACATATCTCATTATTTTTCCCACTTGGAGCCCTACAACTTCTATTTGAAAGATTTTCCGATTACAACCCACATTCAATAGTTATTTGGGTGTACAATTTTATCTCGGACACCCTGTATATACAGGGTATCCCGGAAGTACAAGCTAATCCTTTGTCAGCATGTACAGAGGGTGGTTCTGAGCTGAAAAGTCCTTTTCCAATTTTTGGATCAAAAGCACCCCACCCACCAGAGATATTGGGGTAAATAGGAGAGCCAATGATGCTGCAGCGTTAAACGGCAGTACGTCCGTGTGGCTTCGCACACATAGCCCGCTGCCTGGAAGGGGCGTCGCTCATGCATGTCCTCTCTTGGCTCTCCTATTTACCCTGATATCTCCGGGGGGTGCCTCTGACTTTTGCGGAGGGTTTATTAGCAATGTTTTCAATCGAACTTTCATCGAAGAAATTGAAGGACGCATTACCAGGCATATTTCTCCCAAAGCACTTCTAGCAATGATGCCCAGGACTGCTGTTTCTTCTTCGGGGAACATTAGGTGGTCTTGTCATTTCTCGAGGTCCGCCATTGAATAAATTCGAGATGTGGCTAGGCTAACCAGATCTTCGTACTTCCAGGTTGGCTTGGTCATCGGTTCTAATTCTCCTGGGGCCATTACTGGAGAAGGCAGAGGAGCCATTTTAATCCTTTTCTCATCTATCGTAAACTATGGTGCAATGAAAGAATTGCAGCTAACTCGCGGGATTTTCTTGAACAAGATATGCGTATGAGGAGCTACGAACATTGTTTCATTGTGCACCGTTACGGATAGGTGACCATAGCGGGTAGTTGTCCGGGCTACGGTTACCAGCAGGGCTAGGTATTTTACTATGTCGCTGACTTCGCCTGCCGTATTGACCATATAACCAGGTTCTTTCATTATCCTCAGCGCAAATTCAGCGGACCTTGAGTAGGCAATTAATATAGAGTTCTCCAGCACTTGTCTTTCCAATTCACATTTTGGTGTTAGGACATCGATATATAAATCTTTCAGTCGGTTGCCAAAATGTTTCTCCACATAAATGAATTTGCTATTAACATAGGACATAAGGTTTATGTTATTTACAGATATAGGGGTTTTAAATCGTTTAACGTCATTTTTGCGTATTTGCAAGATGAAGAGCTTCGGGTGCTCCGTGCTAACCAGGCGATATTCGCAAAGAGCGGTGATCCCTTTTTTTGCTAATCCGAAGACTATTTCTCCACTTTGTACAGAGTATACTTCATCCATATTTTCCGTGCTTGTGGTGTTATCATAGATGCGTTGGGCTGGTCCGTCGTAGAGTACATCGTATGCATCAAATGAGCATTCAGTTCTGGGGACTGATGTCCAAAATGCACTGCTTCTATTAGTGTCCATACACGCATTTTGAAAGAGTACAGCGTTTTGCTTGTTTGAGGTGGACTTGGTTCTCGTCCATGTTTACTGCGGTGTCATAATCTTCCAGCGTTATTGTGAATTTTGCCTGTACTACGACGTTGGTCCAAGATCCATAGTTATCACTAATATCGCCTCCTTTATAGCCTCCGTCAGATTGCACGATTACAGCTAGCACTGTGGTTTTTTCACTTGTTTTATTCGGCGTTAACCCGTTGAATATGGTATCACCGAACCGATATTTTACGTGTTGATGCATGTCGTGGTATATTTCTGAAGTCATTCCCACTAGATATTGAGCGAACCCGTTATGAGCTATTGAATCGTGGGACCACATGCCACACTGGTAAATTATACGATCGAGTGCCATGCGGCAAAGTTTAATGCGGACGCTATGGAATTTTGATAATTGGAGCAATCTCACATGAGTTTCGGTGATCGTCGGCTTTCTTACTTCTATGTTACATGGTTTTACATTCAGGAGAGAGATCATGGTTAAATTTGCATTTTGCGATGCCCAGTCGGAGATGCCCAGGAGAAAAAAGAACAGAGTTATTCCCATCTGAAACAAAGAATTTTCTTGTGTTTCTTGTACTTGTTCTCTTAATTCAGTGAGAGAGTGGTATTTAATTTTTATGTCGGTTTTGTGTTGGTGTGCATTTCTTTAGACGACCGTCTCGTAAACGTGGTACTCCGCAGGGCGAAGGTAGTCGCAAACTTTGTCGTATATGGGGCCAGTGCTGTTTAGGTGTGAATAATTGGGGGCATCGTTGGGGGCACGAGCGTGGTCCAGGAGCCATGCCTTCATTCTCAAAGCTCGATTGAGAGCACATTGATCAATGTACGGCAAGGCATCCTGACACACTATCACGTCGATTGCGTTGAGGATCTGGCTTGATGTTATGCCCCAGAAATACCATTAAATTAAGAAATAGTATTAGGTAATTTCTCAGTGACCTGGATAATATGACGACACGCGAAGTGGCACATATTATCCAAAACATGTAAAATCGAATCAAAGAATGTCAATGTTGTAATATAAACTATCCCGAATATTTGTGGATTAAGTCCACATATATTCGTCATAATGTGGATCACTGGGGTGCAGTGTCAGCACTTCGCCCCATCAACGGCTATGGCCTTTACGTACACCTGGGACGTCACCCGATGTCTCTCCAGGTGTAAAACAAAGATAGAACACTTGTTGCAATCGAATCCACGATGAAATATAAGCTCGTGAGTTCATTGCCACTAGAGTTAGTCAGGTTGTCTTTCTTGTAATTCATATTGCCTGATATTTACGGCATTAATCAAAGACTATATTTATTGAATAAATCGTTTAATCGTTAAAAAAGTTGAATCTCCCTGAGAGATATTCATTTCTAATTATCTACAAGTGATCTATCCCTATCATCGAACCCAACCGCTCGGGTCTATAACATTGATATGATATGAAAACATGCTGAAGTGGTAATCATTAATGTGTAGAGGGAGTAGAGATGAGTCGTAGGCATTTCATGCGATAAATACTTCTATTCTTTCTGTAAGTGGTTCTCGGCAGAAACAACAAATTGTTAATCTTTCCAAGCCCTCCTCGCAAGTAACTATATGACTACAGGAAACAAAAAGTATTTGTAAGTCCTGTACCAGATATACTTTGCATGTAGGTGTGCAATTTTCTACCACTGGAACAGCTTTGGTGCTTGTTTATCGTCACCGTGGTTGTGCTTATCGTTCGCGTGACGACACTGGCTGGCTGAGGTATTTCTCGAATTCTTACACAAAAAGTGGGCGGGGCACTTCTTCGAATTAAACGGTTAACTCCCTGGTTTGAATTTATGACATTTCTACATGGGAGTGCCTATCGTTTTGGGCAAGGCATTGGGACGATGGCCAGGTTAATTTCAATACGGACATAGCCCGAAAGCTCATTTTTAATAGTTTTGCAATAAGCGTACATCCGTCGGTGAATGATACGTGGATCGTCTCCTTCTAACCATCCGAAGAATTTTATGCTGCATGAAAAACATTGCACGGTGTCGTTGTTGCCTAAATAAAATAATCCTACAGAGGATAGATTAGCTGGGCTGATAGTTCTATTCCAGCGAGGGTGGCCAATTAATGAGGCTTTCTAATCGTGTCCATTCCTTTCGGTACTCCATTTTTTATAAGTCTGGAAATTCAATATTTAATGGGCTTAAAACTCTGGCGATTACGTTGTAAGCGCAGGTAGAGGCAGCATGCTTCGGTAGTCGTTAAATAGGGCATTTTTTGTTACTTTCCGGTACCCATTGTAAGGAAGGAATGCCCCCGTAGACTTTGCATGGGGTGTTATTAAGCAGCCATTTCCAGTTTCCATGTTGATGGTATAAACAAGTTTGTTTTCCTCGACTATTTCCCTTATTGTTTGCAAGGATTCTGCGGGTATTGATCGGTGTTCGATGGTACAGCTTTTTTATGTTCAAGCGTGTGTTTTCCAGGAATGGTGATGCGCTCACAAACCACTGATATAACTTCTCTTTCTCTAAGGAATAAATGGCCACTCCCTCAATTTTCCCCTTTCTGAGGAGAGATGGGTGGAATTATAGGCTTACGACGAACGTTTTTGCTTCCATGACCTAGAAAATTGATAATGGTCTTGTCCACGGTTTCTTCTTTTGGTTAATTCCACGGTACTGAGCAAACATTTCACAGTGTAGTTAGTGAATTTAAAGAGAAAATGAAGTTAATATAATAGGAGCGCATGCATAGTGCAAGAATATACATATTTTCCTGAAGCGGGTGCAGATTTCTTTCCAGGTTGCGTTAATTCCACGTTCATTAAGGGGTCGTGAAGGGTGTGTCTTCCTCTCATTTATTTTTTTTGTTGGTGTCCTTCCCTGCCTCGTGCCTTCGTTTTTTTTTTATCAATTTGGTTCCTCATACAGGGTTTCCGTCAAATTTCGAGTTTGCGAGGTCGAACGTGAAGTTTATTGGAGGCATTCCCATAAGGGGTGACGGGGTCAGAAATGGGTTCACAGTTTCCGTCAAGAAGAGGGGTCCTTCGGAGTAATCCGATGATAATAGAAATACTGGCGTATTCCTATTCGCCTGACAGGTACCAGGACGATATGGCTTCAGGTGATGATGTCGTTGTTTGTATTGGGGATTTCGAGGATACTGGAACTAATGTTGCAGTATTGACAGCGCTTGAGGAGATCATCATGTTGGTGTTTGATAAAGCACATTTAGGGCTTATCTGCGCATGTTTATCAGCTGGGTCGTTTTCTGGGACTCATAAGCCTATTTTTATGCCGGAGCAATAGCATTGCACGATGTCATCATTTCCAGAATGAAAAAAACAATTGGATGCTAGGGCTTCTGGGTTTACAGGCTTATGGTGCTACATGAAAAAGGTTAATACTTGAGTTTCTTCCGCGGCAAAGGCTGGATGCATTGGTTTTGCGCGGATACTGTTTGGGCTAAATATCTTGCTCTGATTTACAATACGCACCGACGTCGGTAGCTCAGTGGCTAGGTGCTAGCCTAGTGTTCTGAAAGTTGTGAGTTCGATTCCCCGTTGAATCGAATTTTTCAACAGGCACCGACGGGCGGGAGGTTGCTAATAGAGCAATCGTGTGTACCGAGATGGTTTTTCCTGTGGTTTCCCATATCACTCCTATGTTCCATAGGAGAGTGAATGCAGTACAGTGTAGGCTCCACAGCCGCATGCATAGGGTGAGATAGGGCTAATTACCCAGAACAGGGCAGAAAGGGCCGGAATATTAATACGTTTAATCATTTTTAATACGTTACTTTTAGCGCATAGATAGTGTTTCCTACTCTGTTGGTGAAAGTAACATAGTCTGTTCATTACGCTGGAGGACTCTAAGTAAGGCAATCTCTCATCGAGGATTCTACGTTTGGTGAGGATATAATTCGAGTCCTCTACTGATTTGAGCGTGATGGACGCAAACGAGATCGACATCGAGCGGGACCTGCCAGATTGATCCTAGTGGCCGACGCCGGATTGTTCCCCGTCCATCCCAGCGTAATCCGTGTTTTTCCTTACTACGGTGGTAATTCACAGTTTGCATTTTTGTCGAAAGTTTTTTCCCATTCACACGGGGGGTCTCAAATAGCATGTACCTCTGCGAGGCCGTCCACGTAGCTCCATCATAGTTTCTTCGGAATTAAAAATCCGAAGTCATCAACCAAACCCTGAACGTCTACGATGATACTTCTGTGTAGGATGTTTGGATTCATTTTTCTGCAAGATAAAACAGTCGATTTGCTTTATCGTCGAAAATTCGATAGTGGAACAGTTGAAACCGTTTGTAACCCCGGGTTACGTCTTGAATGAGAGTTTGGTAATAAAATGATAGTCAAACACTAACAACAAAAAAAAAACGAAAAACTTTTCCTTTTTAGAATGTACCGACATATCCTTGCGGAACAAGGGCCAGTTTGAAGCGGTTAGCCTGAACAACTTTAGATAGTTTCGCTTTTATTTGACTCCTCACGTTGCCGTTATACATTACTTGTTTAATTTGGAACAGTCCAGTATAGTAGTCATCTAATTTCCCTTTTCCATTTTCCTTCAATAAATATGCCCAATCACCGCTTTTAAATTCTTGAACATTGATTTTCTTGTCATAATAATTTTTATAGTTTTCTTTGACTTTTATCAAATATTCTCGAGCTACATGTCTCGTATCCTGTAATTTAGTGATGAGGTTTTCAATATGGCTATGGTAAGTTTTTAATTTGTCGTAAGGGAAGCCGACGGCGAGCGAGCTGTGCGTCTATAAAGAAACTTGACATGTGTAAATTTAGTTGTCTCGTGTTTGCTCGTATTCTAAGAAAACATCGCGAAATTTAATAAGTCGACCGATTCAAACTCAACGGTTGTGAACTGGCGCACGTAGTCGCTCATTACTCTATGAGATCGTTCTAGTGCTCCATTGGATTGCGGGTGATATGCTGTAGTGCGTGTTTGTTTTATTTTAAAACATTTAACTATCGATTTCATCAGCTTACTCATCAAATTAGCTCCCTGATCAGTTAAAATTGCATGGGGAGCGCCATGTAATGAGATAAGATGTTTAGAAATGGGTTCGACCACTTCAGCAGCGGTGGCCTTTAAATTGTCTAGCGTGGTTAATATATAGATGTTGTCATTCCGTATCCTAGGCAATGGTCCAACTATGTCTAATGCGGCTGGATCGAATGCATCAATTTGGTAAAAGGTAACGCATTTTTCCTTTTGTATTCGAATTTCGCCTAAACTGGTTTCTCCAGGGAGAATTCCTTTATTTTTTTTGTATTTTGAAAGCAGCTGTGCTCCAGAGTCAATAGGTTCTCCAGTGGGGACGAGAAAACAGACGGTTGATACCGGGCGTAGGGTTATATTGTCGACAACTTCTTTAATATTTTCTGGTGATTTTTTGCTCGGGTATTCCATTAGGGTATCCCCTTTTTCTTTCTCTTCTATGGTTGGTAATTGTATTGACTCTTTCTTATTGCGTTTGTGATGTCTGTGAACACCACTTTCCGAAATTTCTTTCGGCATTTTTTCCATTTCCCGAAAATTTTTATTAGATTTATCGCGTGGTTGCAGTCGAGCGAGCCGTGGATAAGGATCATTCTTTTCTCTTGAATTTATTACTTTGGTTTTGCTTTCTTGTTTTGTCATGCTACGTGTCAAAACATTGATTTTTCTTTTCTGGGTGTCCGGTTCCAGGGAAATCGTTTCGGTGCTTGTGCATACAATACTTTCTAATGAAATGGGGTGGTCAAGGGAGTTTTCTTCCTCGACACAAGTGTTGGGAAGCGCGTCAGCGTTTACGTTTGCACTTTCTTGTTTGTACACAATTTTATATTCATACTCTTCTAATTTTATGCTCCAACGTAGTAAACGAGATGTGGGATCTATCACATTGTGTAACCATACTAGCGGCCTATGATCTGTTACAAGGGTGAATTCGTGCCCATATATGTATGGCGTAAAATATCGTAGAGCGAAAACAATGGCTAATAGCTCTTTTTCTATAGTAGAATAATTAATTTCAGATTTGTTCAGAATTCGTGAGGCGTACGAGATAGGCAAGTCTTTTCCGATGGTCCGTTCACTCAATACCGGCCCTATAGCATAATTGGGTGCATCTGTAGTTATAATAAACGGCTGACCGAAGTCCGGGTATTGTGAAATCGGTTCTTCTATTAGTCGTTGAGGAAGCGTGTAAAAAGCTTCTTGCTGCTTAGTCCGCCATTCGGCTGGGCTATTTTGGAGAACCGCTCAATAAAACGACGGTAATAACCAGCATGCCCAAGGAATTGTGTGATATTTTTAGGGTTCTTTGGAGTCGGGAATTTTTTAACACCTTTAATTTCCTCAGGGTTCGGGCAAACCCCGCTTTTGCTAATTATATGCGCCAAATAAGCAACTTCCTTTTTCAAGAACTCGCATTTATCGAGCTGTAGTTTCAAATTCGCGGTGCGAAATCGTTCCACTAATTTCATGAACTTGTCTCTATGTTCTCGTAATCATTTTGCGTAGATCACTACATCGTCTAAGTATACGAACATTTTTTGGCCTTCCAAAAAAAAAAACGTTGCCGGTGCATTTTTCAACCCGAAAGGCATGTGATTACATTCATAGTGGGCGTGAGGCGTTGAGAATGCAGTTTTTTCTTTATCTTCCTTATCGTTAAGTATTTGATGAAGACCAGATGCCAAATCGAATTCCGAAAAATATCTCGCACCGCCTAGTTGGTCCAGGATATCGTTGATCTGCGGGAGGGGGCGTCGCCGACGGTCTTCTCGTTCACGGCTCAAAAATCATAAATAATCGCCATCGTTTATTTCCTTATGATTTTTCTTTGGGACTATCCATAATGGAGAATTATACGGAGTCTTGGAAGGCGCGATTATTTATGAGTACAGCATTTCGTTTACTTGGCGGCGCATTTCTTCCTTATGAACTGGCGGAAAACAATATGGTTTCGTATTGATCGGTGCTGAGTCTGTCTTGACGATTGTATGACTCATGACGTGGGTGCAGCCAAGAAACTTTCCAGGTATATGGAACACGTCCTGAGTTTCAGATATTAAGGAGATAATTTTTCTCACCCCCTTAACTCAAGTAATCCCTTTAATTAGCGTGAAATGTATTCCTATGAATTACCCGAAAATAAAATAATTATCTTTTCCTCGTCTGAGGGTTGAGAAAACTCTCTGAGGATCCTCTGAGTGTCATCCTAAAGTTTGGGATTTTTCTCACCCCTTTGGCTCAAGTAATCCCCTTAATTAGCGTGCAATGTATTCCTATGAATTACTCGAAAATAAAATAATTATGTTTTGCTCGTCTGAGGGTTGAGAAAACTCTATGAGGATCCTCTGAGTGTCACCCTCAAGTTTGGGATTTTTCTCACCCCCTTGGCTCCAGTAATCCCCTTAATTAGCGAGCAATTTACTCTTATTAATTACTCGAAAATAAAATAATTATCTTTTGCTCGTCCAACGGTTGAGACAACTCTCTGAGAGTCCTCTGAAAGTCACCCTAAAGTTTGGGACTTTTTTCACCCCGTTGGCTCAAGTAATCATATTAATAGCGAGCAATTTACTCCTATTAATTACTCAAACATAAAACCATCATGTTCTCCTCGTCTGAGGGTTGAGGAAACTCTCTGAGAGTCCTCTGAAAGTCATTCTAAAGTTTGGGACATTTCTCACCCCCTTGGCCCAAGTAGTCACATTAATTAGCGAGCAATTTACTCTTATTAATTACTCGAAAATAAAATAATTATCTCTTACGCGTCTGAGGGTTGAGAAAACTCTATGAGGATCCTCTGAGTGTCACCCTAAAGTTTGAGACTTTTCTCACCCCCTTGGCTCAAGTAATCACCTTGATGAATAATTGATGAGTTCAACATAATTTTTTTATAAAATTGTTAAGGATCTTTTCCGCGTCTGAGGGTTGCGCAAACTCTAGGTCGTCCTTCGAAGCTCACCCGAAAAATTCAGATAAAGTTATCCCACTAATTGAAAAATAATGTATTTTTTGATTCTTAAAAAAATCCAATCACCTTTAATTTGCAATATTACTGAATTTTTTTGCTGAGAAAACTTCAAAACCTTATTTCCGAGTTTGTCAAGTCTCAGAAAATAAAAAAGATGGTTGTAACCTGTTATTCTTAATGGCTGTGCCAGCTTAAGTTTATTCTGGCACAGCCACATAAAACAAAAAAAAATAAGTTGAAAAAATTTTTTTTTCTGCAATAAATTATTCAAAAACTAGCACTTTTGAGATCTTTTGAACCTAGTCGATTGTGCTACAATGGCTGTGCCAGCTTAAGATGCCTGAATTTTCCTTGATCTGTCGATTTCCACGTCTGGAGCTAAAACGCTTTTCTTAATGACGTTTATTTTTGCCCCCGTATCTATCATAAGAGTGAAGGGAGTCGTTTGCTCGCGTCTTCTCCAAATGACGGTAGGTGTATTGCATATGTTGACATTTACATTGTAAAAATAGTGATTTTCTCTGTCAGTTGATTCACCACGGTAGCGCAATGAGCCATCTTTTCCTCGGAACGTGCGCTGGACATTGAGAGCGAGGCTCGTTTCCCGACATGCTGGGTTCAGTTTCTATTACCTGCTGTCGTCTATTATCTTCGGACTTCTTTTTCCTACATTCATGAATTGAGTGGCCTTGATGATTACAATACGCGCATGTCAAAGATTTGGGGAAACTGTTTTTCATCCAGCAAAATGGCTCTGTATGATTTGGCCATTTACAAAAATCGCAGAATATACGGTCTTGCATCACGTTCACTATCGGATTTTCCGCTCCTTTAACCTGGCCCTTGCTTTTGAAGTTAGTATTTTTGTGCAGTTGTCGCCAACAATTTGTTGAAGTGTTACCGTGTAATTCACCACGGACCTGTTTCTCTTCTTCAGCTTCATTTGCTTCATGAACCGCAGCATCTAAATTGAGATATCGATGACCATTGACCACAGGTACGTATTTTTCCTCTATTATAGGTCCGAGGTTTCCTTGCATTTGCGCTACAGATTAAATAGGAGCAAATAAGTTCTGCAAAAATGTCACCAAATCGTTCATTGAATTGAATTGCTTGCCTTGAATCGCGTTTTTTGGCTGGGCTGTGTAGTATATTTCTGACTCATTTAGTTAAATCAGATGCGATGTTGGGATTCACCATATTTTTTGCTTCCTCACATCCATCAGAAAATTCGGTTAAACAGGTGAAGTCTCCCTCGAATATTGGTACGGTCGAAAGGCTCCTGCAGGGGAATGGTAGTCCCTTACATAATGGTGTAGGGAGTTGGGGCTAGTCCCATAGGTTTGAACGTCTCCCGCTGCGCGACTCATTTGCCTTTGCCTGTTTTCCAGAAAGTGGCCCAGTATATTGTGGTAAAAATTAGGGCTGTCTTTCCTATTCTACCGCATTTGTCGCCGATTGTCTTTTGAGAGGCACGTATGGATTATTTGGTCTTGGGCCGTCTGTATAGGTCGGAAAAGCGTAATTGTGATATGTTTCACGGTATAGCGATATATTTCGCGTATTCCTGACAGGTGTTATAAAACTTTCGTTAGCGACGGTTGAAAAATAATCTTTATATTTGCCACAGTCTCGGTTGTCATCGTTTTGATTTCCCGAGCGTTAGTAGATAAGCTGTGCCGGTTCTGGACAACTGCAAGTCATTCCAGAACTGGCAGGCGTATTGGTGCTGAGTCAGACTCCCACGAGCGTAGGTGTATGACCCACTATCAAGGTCATGATGTCATCCGATTCCTAGAATAAGAAGAACATGCCGAAAGCACGTTCTCTTTCTCACAAGGTCACCCTATTCCCAGAATGATTAATTCTATTGTGGGAACAATGGAAACATGCCTAATGTTATGTTCTCAGCAGAATGTTTGGTGTTATGAGTGATGCTGCAGATTGCGAATGCTTTGTCTACTGAATTTATGAAACACAAGCATTTTTATGAGTAGTTATGCTGTGATGAACACGGTTCCAACAGTTAATTCTGAAGTGTAGTCAGTTCTAGAAAGACTTCCTGAATCATCATCATGGCTATCTTCGTTGACGTGCAGGGGTTCAAGGCAGACGATAACGAGTTTATTTTTGAGGAGTTAGCAGGGATACACTCGATGAATCCTTTCGAGCAGTTCAATTTATTGTTTATACCACCATTCCCGTACAGCTGTTTGTCTGACACCTACAGGAAAATGAATTCTTGGTGCACTCAGAACCATCATGGTATTGAATGGAGTGATGGAGATATACCTTATAACGAACTGAAGGAGCGGTTCAATAATCTTTTGGGGAGAAATACAACAAAAATTTATGTGAAGGGCTACGGGAAGAAAATTTGGATCGGAGAATTAACGAAAATAGCTATCATTGATCTGGAGGATATGGACTGCCCATCATTATATCTGCTCCAAACGCTCCGAGCCATTCCACATCAAGAGCAATGTCATAATAACTGCACAAAAGCGTATAATTGTTCACTCAAAAATGTAGAGCGATTAAGACTCTGGTTTATAGAAAATAAGTTGTAATTCTATTAGTAAAATAGTCAAGTTTTAACATTATATGAGTTTTATTGATTTCAAAAATTCTTACGATTCTAATTTTACACAGAGTTATGTCACCTTCCTCACAGTATTACTTAGCGGTTGATATTCAATGATACGGCCATGTAATATCAAACAATATGCAGCTGTAGTCTCAGCGAATGCTACATTTGATTCAAATTCCAAGCGAACATCTACAGGTCCATACTTTAAAAATTCATTCTGACTCGAGCAATCACTTACAATGAGAGGAGCTGTTTGTATGAATTTGGATCGCGATAATAATTGTGACGAGGCACCTTTTGGTAAGCCCTCCCCAGCCCTCTAATTTATACATTTTATTTTTTCTTTAGGATAAGCTAGAATAATTAAGATTAGTGAAAAACACGGAAGCAGGTTAGGAAACCTGTCACCGTTGGCTCCCACTCCCATAATATTCCTTCCCTTTGCCGCGCGCTTCCCTTGCCACTATATTCACGGCCAGCAGAGACATCGTTGGCGAAAAGGAGAAGCCCCCCGCACCCGCCGTTCCTCTCGTCGCCACACGCGGCGCGGTGAATAACAACTGAAACGCACCACCCCTACGTCACGGCCCACGTGACCCGGAAAAAGAAGAGGACATCCATCAAGTAGCCCCAAAATTAATAACCATGACGAGGACACTCAATGACGAGTGTCCCCGAATAACCCCGATTATCACCGATAATCGGGGAAAAAGGAGGACGAGTAAAGAGACGCCATCACTCGATATACAGCTGCCCCGGAGTTTGCCGCGTTAGTGAAGAGAATTTGTTAGGAGAATTTGTTAGAAGAATTTGTTGGGAGAATTTTTTGAGAGAATTTGTGAGGAGAATTTATGGAGAGCGTTTTGGAGAGTTATTGGGTTGGAGAGTTGTTGGCTTGGAGGAATTTGTTTGCCCGTGGAGGATTTTTTGTGCAGATAAGATTGCTGAGTCGCCGTGAGTGCCTTTTGTTTTATCTACCCACCCCAACAAGCATACTGAACCCCGTGTAATATACTTATCCCTGTTCCCCACCAACGGTAAGCCTCCGATATTATTATTTCTGTGCACTTCTGTACTGATTAGCCGTAAGGAAAACCCTCCTTCTGTGTCTTTATTTATTAAGTAACCATTGACTCGGAGGACATTGGTTTGGAGTGAGTATTCGCTGAGTGAATCCCAAAATTGAACCAATGCTATCATCAGGAATGAAATTTATTTCTTCACTACATTTGATTTCACTGCGTAATGTATTATTATTGGGTGTAATAGCAAGATCTCCACCTGTCATTGATAGTACCTCCTCAAGGTATTTTTCAATACTTTCAAGTTCATAACTTGCTGTAGGGATTATGATGACATCACTTCCAACATAGAATTTATTGTTCCCTTCATCAATATTAGGGATTGAGTGGAACGTGAATAATTCAATGAGTCCGAGGACATAATTTTTGTCCGGAGAGAGCTCGAGTAGGGGGAAATAATGTGTCTCCAATGTAGGACAACTTGCTGATAGTGTTAACGTGAATGAATGACTCATGTTGATCAACTGAATTTTCTGAGGGATGTGAAGTATATTTATAGCTCATTATTCAGGAATTTTAGACATAAATGTCCGCATATAACAGTATCATAAGTTTGATACTGCTCACAATTGTATTCTATGACGCTGCCAACACCGAAAAAATCAATGAGTTCTTGAGGTGGTTTCAAATTCCCGAAGCTATCGAAATATGTAATTTTTTTCCGATTTTTCCTATAAGCTACCCAATGCGTTCGAGGACCATCCTTGTCATCCAGATTAATGACTGCAGCTGCGAATTACCATGGTCCATCCATAGGTAAATTATTCCTCATGAACACACCTCGAAAATGCGGAATTTCCAATTTTTTAGCATATTTCGATCAATCGCGATCGGTGAGTGCACGATGTGGTAGCTTTACAAGATTTTCGGTTTGAGATACAAACCCATACCGCTTTTATATTGTGATAAACGCAATCCTTTGCCGAGAGCGATTGCTTCCATAGTTTCGTTATGACGCTTATTTTCAGGTAGTTGTTGACG
Source organism: Fopius arisanus (assembly GCF_000806365.1). Lineage (NCBI taxonomy): Eukaryota > Metazoa > Arthropoda > Insecta > Hymenoptera > Braconidae > Fopius > Fopius arisanus. The sequence goes on along the minus strand of NW_011887885.1, from coordinate 128,498 downwards.
TGCACTTTTCGCATCATTAACAGCTTTTGCTATTCCTGCTGCACCACCTGCGAGTGCTCCCGTAGCGCATAAGCCTGCAAAGAGCGGTATGAGGAATGGTAGAACACCTCCCACTTTTTCAGGCATAGGCATGAAGCGAGGCAATTGGATTTTCTTACTCCCCCCATGTATTTTGACTGCTGCACGAACACCTTTAAATGCTGCCTTTATAGGATCATCCATTGCTAATTTCATTGATGCTTTCGCGGAATTAACAATTTTCCGAAAGGTGACTTTCGACTTTCGAGATTTTAATTTTCTTGCTCCTCCTCCTCCTCCTCATCATGCGCTTTACAAGCTGTATCAAGGGAATTTATTCCAGGATCACCCCGAGTTAGTCGTTCTGCTAATTTCGTTCCAGGGCCACAATACTGATAGCTCGGCACATGTAATTCGATGGGGAGCTTATTAATAATTTTGTTGAGTAGACTCCTTACGCGAGGTCTTCTCCCAGTCATCGCAAGTTTGCGAGTGTGAAAAAATTGATAAAATTGTATCATTTATAGCTGCTGCAGTCATGATCACAGTGAGGGTCGAAGAACGAACTATAAAATTACCGGTGATAAATTTTGATAAAATAACACATAATGCAGTACAGAGAGTTGAGATACGTCATGGGGAACTATTACCAAACCATGTGCGGGCTATCATTTGCGGACCATCGGATTGTGGTAAAACGAATGTATTGCTGAGCCTCATTACCGATCTCAATGGCTTATGTTTCGAGAATCTGTACATCTATTGAAAATCTCCAAATCAAGCGAAATATTAATTCCTCGAACGGTTATTGAAATCTATTCCTGAAGTGGGATATTCTCCATTCAGCGAGCATGAAAGCGTTATAAGACCTGAGGATACGAAAAGGAATTCACTCATTATTTTTGATGATGCTGCTGGTGAGAAGCAGGATAATATTAGAAATTTCTTACCTCCATACAGTTAGCGGAACAAGGTCAAAAAATGGTGGGTTTTTTTTTATTGAAAATTATGTGTTTTTTATGTGTTTTTATGTGCTCCAACCGAAGAAATTGGTGCTCCACCCCTTTGGAAGTTGCGGGTAGGGGTTGGAAAATAAGGGTTGATTTCACAATCAAAGAAGCAAAAATTATGTGCTTTTTACGTGCTCGCGGTTGATTAAGCGAGAAAATTGGGAGACAGCTGGTATATGAGAAAGTGTGGAATCTAGGGGAAAATGTGCAATAGGGGTTGACAAAATGAAATCGGTGGGAATTGTCACATGTACCATATTAGAATTATGTGCTCTTTATGTGCTCCGAGGAAATGAGAGAAAACAGGTGAAGGACGAGTTCCTATGAGAAAAACAGCCTATCTAGGGAAAAATTAGAATTGGGGTGAGTAAATGAGGATTAATCTTTGGAGCTAGATATTGTGGACTAGAACTATGTCTTCTTTATCTGTTCCACGATAAGTGAAATGAAAACATTGAACATACGCGTGATCACCAGTGCAATTGCTGTGGTCGCCATCTTTTTTTTTTCAAATCATCCTTGTATCCAAAAAAATATGTGCTCCCAAGATCAGACACCAAAAACATTCGTGCTAAAGGCCGAAACAGGGTTCCCTCGTCAGCTTGGTCCGGCGAGCCTGATGAACATGATCACATCACCCACATTGTCTCAAAACAATATGTGTTGTTCAAATGTCAAGGCCAATAAATTCGAGCCCGCGTTGTATCCGTACTAGTTGAATCAGATGTTCTGGTGATCACCAGCACAATTGCGGTGGTCGCCATCTTTTTTTTCTCATCGCTGTATCCAAAAAATATGTGCTTCAAACAAAAGACACCAAAAACATTCGTGCTCAATTCCGAAACAGGGTTTCACCTTCAGGTTGACCCGACGAGCCTGATGAACATGATCACATCACCCACATTGTCTCAAAACAATATGTGCTGTTGAAATGTCAAGGCCAATAAATTCGGAGTAGTAGAATCAGGTGTACTGGTGATCACCAGCACAATTGCCGTGGTCGCCATCTTTTTTTTCAACTCATCGCTGTATCCAAAAAAAAATATATATTTTTTTTTGTTTAGCATCTTCAGTAAACCGTGAATGTTTTATTATTCCTTAGTGCTGATTTTCGTATAACGAATAATTGTGGCGAAAATTCTGAAAAATCAATGGAAAATGTTTTTATTAATTTTTTTACTTGCCTTTCGTCGTTGTATCCTATGACGAATAGGTGGCAACGCTGCGTGGTGTTTATATCGAGGCGCGAATGTGATCAAAGTCATCCAGATTCGTGACTTACGACAAGTGAGTGGAAAATGAAAAGGAGACTAGGCAAAAACCGGATCGAAGAAAGCTTTTCCCAAAGTGCCAGTGAAATAAAAATATGATGAAGATTGGGGTCCAACGTTGCTAGACGTAAAAAAAAATTTAATATTTAAAACTTTCCACCTGACAAATTTGCGTTCATATTCGAAACACGTTGCATAGTGTGAGGGAATTCTATGTTACCAAATCAGTGGAGCCCTCGTATTCAAATTATCCACTATGCCCACCGATCAAATCAGAGGGTTTTCAATTCAATTTTTTTCATTTATTTGTTCGGAAACAATATTTTGTAAAATTCTTGGAAGCACAACGGAGGAACTTATACACGGTTATATATGTCAATAAACCATCTAACATTACAAAAAATGAGATTGAAGATGCGAAGCTGGTACTCTTATAGGGATTGTGTTATAATTAATTTTTCGGTTTTTTTTTCTAAATAAAATGTCCAGAAACTTGCGTTGAAATTACGCTGAAAATAAACATAGGGCCCTCCTCCATAAGTGTTGAAAGGGATTTTGTGAAACAAAAATTTTTTCTAATACTTGGTTGTCCTTAAGCCATCAACCAATTACATCTGCTTCTACTTGAGTCAACGTTATGAAACAGTGAACCTAGTGACTGTATACACCATCGACACAGATGAAACTTAAAAAGTGAAACGTCAAATTAATTTATCACTAAATAGAAGATTAAATCTAACTGCTTCTTACCCTATGAGCTTATCAACATCAGAGGATTGATCGGCTGAAATGTATGAGATTTAAGGAATGTTGTATCGGGTCCACATCAAAGTGTTCACATCAACAACAATTAAATGCCATCCATAGCAAAATGTTGATGAATTAGCATTTTCCGACAATTTCGATGATTTTCCCCACTCGGCGTTCAGAGAAGCACCCTAAACACATTTCTCCATTTTCACAATCCTTGCTTTTTGCGTCTATTACACAGAAATTATAAGAACATCCTTTTCAAGTACTTAATTTATTCGATAGTGAAGAGATATTACTTGCTTTCTGTACAGGCCACTGGCCTGGTTAGCATGAAAGCAACTAGCCCAAGCTGTAAAAATAAGAGACACTAAATACAATGAAAATTATGTCCGAAAATAAAAATAAGGAAAGAACTCTCAAATTCCTAACAATATGCCAAAGTTGGAATTCGAATATGGCCTTGGCAACGTTTGATGTCTTTGTAGAATTTACCGTTTGGAATCTAGATGCGTGAAAATGCGTTTACAAAGTGATTAAAATTGTCTGATACTCGGTACGACGACTTGTCCTGGAAAATCAATGTTATAAATAAACATCATAATCCAAAAAGGTTCACGAATTCTGCCACAGTTTAAAGATCCGATCCCTGTTTGGTTTATGTCATAAGGATTGTTCACTCATTACGGTCTCATATTTTTTGTCAGTCATAATTCCATGATCTTTTCTGTGGAATTTTACATTTTCTAATTATTGAAGTATTGAAAACAATCAATTTTGTATCATGAGCTCAGCACATACGAAAACTTTCAAATGATAGTTGCACCTATGACACATGTTGTTTGTGCATTCACTCGTCTTCCTAAACAAACAATTGTGCAATTTAGTGCAATAGCATAAGACTCGCTGTCACAGAATTGAGAAATTCTTCTTTTATGTCAAATTACTGATTTCTGAAATGAGTTATAACCCAATGGAGGAACATGGCTCAGAAATGATAAAGTTCCCGCATGTTAAATTGTCCAACACAAAGTTTGCAAATCACAAATTATCAAATAATAATTTTCAATTGAATTTCTTAACAACCTGTAGTTTTTCTTTCTTTTTAAATTACAATTTATCCATTCATTCAATTTCCAATTTGAAAATCTCGAGTAACATGTAGTAATGGAGTCTAGTATAAGATGCTAGTAAGAGACTAGTTGTGACGAGGCACTTTTATTTCAGCCCCTCCCCTGACCCCTAATAATAACTTTTTGTTAGTTTTAAGGAAGGTAACCGAAATAACTAAACGAGGTTATAAAACCTGTCATCGTTGCCTCCCACTCCCAACAATAGTCCTTCCCCTTGCCCCGTACTTTCCCCTATCGCGACACTCACGCCGCGAACAACACCATCGACGAGACAAGGAGAAAACGCCCCCCCCCCCCCCCCCCCCCACCCGCCGTTCTCCTCGTCATCACACTCGCCGACGGAAGGAACGAAAACCACCACTTCTACGTCACAGGCCACGTGACCCCGGAAGAAAAGGAAATACCGGAACGAGTAATAATTAGGACGAGGACACCCGATAACGAGTGTCCCCGATTGACCCCGATTATTACCGATAATCGGGGAAGAATGACCACGAGTATGGGGAAGCCATTACTCGTGATACAGCTGCCCCGTGCGTGAGATCGTTTTTGAAGAGAGTTGTTGAAGAGAGTTTTCTAAGAAAGTTTTTGGAGAGAGTTTTTGGAGAAGTTTGAGGAGATTTCGAGGAGATCGTAGGAGTGATATTGGGAGAGAATAGTTTCGTGGAGGAAGTGTGTGGAGATATTCTCGGAAGAGTTTGGAGGAGAGTTTTTCCCAAAGACCCAGGAGTGACGAATTGTTTGGAGGAGGCTTTCCCGCGCCGAGGATTTTTTCTGGGAGGATCGAAGTCGTCACCATCGCCGTGAGTACCCAATCTTACCTTTCCCATCCCAATACCCATCAAACCCCTGCCATAACATCCCCATCCCCCCAACGGTGAGCCTCTAAATTTAGTATTTCTAATTATTTAGTAATTGCGATTTCTGGTGGCCCGGAACCAGTATTATACAATACTAAGCCCCCCTAAATTCTATTAATTTTTCACTCGTTCCCCTAACTCCTCCCCCTTTTGCAAGTATTTAACTTCCTCCCTTTTTTTTGTTTCAAATACTCTTTTCTTTTTCTAATTATTATTGTTTCTCTGTGTGTCGCAAGCTGGCTGGCCTTACCCCCCACCCTTCATTAATTATTAAGAAAAGGCCATGGACTTTGTTGTGAGATTCCCTATATTTAAACGTTAAGCCATTTATTGAAATACATAATACTTATTTCTACTATCCCGTCCGAGTAATTATTCACAACCCCCCCCCCCCTTCTCATTTCAGGTCCCCCCGTAAATGTAAAGGAACTTCCCCTAAAAATCATTTATTTTATTTATTCGTGCCTTCACCGTGAATTAATACAATTTAATTCCCCGGCCAAGGTCACATAGTATAAGCATCAAAGAGGATAGGACAATAGCGGCATTATGTGAGAGATGCCGCCACGGTCGATGGTCATACATTACTAGACCCCTTCATCTTCACACAGGGTAAATTCGGGACGTGCGTGACTGACTGGATTAAATATCGAGCTTTCTCAAAATGTATCGATCATTTCAATCGCCAATCCTAATGAAAATAAAATTTTTCATTTTAGGACGAGGTCAATAAACATAATATTTCCCTGACTGTCGAGGCCTTGCTTCGCCAACTAACTCTTACCGACGATCGACCGTGGCGCCATCTCTCCCATACCTTCGTAATTGCTATCTCTCAGGCTCGCCTAAACCGTAAATTTTAAACTTCTACATTAGTGTATTGTCTTGGAGAGGCTCTTCTCTGTCTTCAAACTTCCCCTGAATCATTCATATTCGTCACAACCTCCGATCATCACATGTTATTATTAACTGATTATTGATTTCATAGTGATTTTGAGAATGTATACGCCTTTTAATTAGTTGGAGTATATACTACGGTGATATGGGTGAATGATAAAAGGGTGAGACAGGATAATATTTTTCCCTTCATGTCGGTTCGGTTTCTTTTACTCTCGGGGATCTCAAAAATTATTTAGTTGCTATTATTGTGATTTCCGTAGAATGTAAGGCCAGAGGGCTATCGTCGACAAGAAGGGCGCATGCGCCAAATTATTGATTTTAGGCGTTCCTGCGCGTACGAACATGCAACAAGTGGCAAGCGTGTCACTCTTAGCCCGACAGCTAATAAGAATTGTCTGTGTTTCTTCGTTCTGATTTTTGTATCACGTTGTAATAATTGTGTGTGGAAAGAGTCGATCCCCGAGGAAGTACAACGTAATAAATTGAATTATTGTCGACATTCATTAGTAAGTACAGTTACTGTTAATACTCTTGCCTCAACCTTTTTTCTCTCTCTCTTTGTCTATTTGAATTGGGTCTACCAATCTCCACTCCCTGGGATTACAGGAAACGTTTGTTGATTTCCGATAAAATCAACTGGCGCCCGTTTTCATTATTTATTGTTATTCACAATTGTTAAATCTTGAGCCCTAACAGCCACTGACCCAGGCCGCGCTAGGTGAAGGCCTTCTGCCCCGTATTGTCGACGTATTTGTTGTCGTCAAAACTTATTTATTTAAATTATTTTCTTGGTTTTTCCTAACTAACAAAAGGCCGGTCTCAATTGGCGCCCAACGTGGGGCATGATTGGTTAATATAGTAAAAGAAAAATTGTAAAATATCAAGAGAATATTGGAGAAAATCATTTTGTAATGTGTTAGTGAGAGAACATCAAGTGCTAGAATAACGGCATCCAACACTACGGTTGGACGCTTTGTTTATATAAACTCAACGGATACGAAACCCGAACGGATTCAGAGTCTTTGCTTTTCTTAAGCTATCTTTTCTCCTCTTCTAAACTGGAAACTTAATATTCTCTTTCTCTTCCTAATCCTTCTGTCTTTCTTAAGAAATATTGATTCTACTGTAATTAAATAATATTGGAAACCATTGTTGTCGACTCTTCCCCACGGAAAATGGAAATAGTTTAGTAATTTCGTCCGTCTGTAGTCGAAAATTGCCAGATTAAAATCGGTTGGGGAAAACCCGTGACCTTGTCCGTCTGTAGTCGAGGCACGGTGCGAGGCCCAATCGAAGGCATTGTGATTGTTTTAGGGTTTAATTACCGGGTCTAAGTAAAATTATTACAGATTAAAATTTTATATTATTCGGTTCGATTGTCAATTGAGTAGGTTCTAAACGATGTTTATGGCTGATCGATCAGAGTAAAACTTTCTTTAAAATCTATAACGTGATGTTTACCACTCCACCAAAAGAAAAAAGTACAAAAGAAAGCGAACGACCGAGAAGAGCGTTAAGGTCGAATAAAAACTTAAATAACACGATGACGCTAGATCAGGAGCAACAGGAAGTTGCATCCGCGCAAGAATATTCGGCAACCGGTGTCATAGGGGATAAGGGGCGTAATACGTCATAGATAATACCACACCAAACTTCGGTATCCCCAAGTCGGCCGGGAACCCCATTCATGAGTACAAGGGGGAGGGGTACGCGAATAACTCCAATCGGTCAACCGCTAATAAATGAGGAGCTCAACGAATTAATACAGAACCTTGAGTCAAGACTAAATAAAGTCGAGAGCTTTAAAGAGCAGATAGAAAGTTTACATCGGAAATCTGATCAAATCATAAATTTTATTGTCGGGCAGAGTCAGGATGAATTAGAGTCGACGGACGGAAATTCCCGTCGACTGGAAAACAATACAAATGAAAATCTCGATAGAGATATTAGTGATAGAGATCCCCCGAGGGGAAATCAACCTATAAAGGGAGGAAATGACCCAAGGGGCGATAGAGGATTAAGTGAAGGGAACTCGCGAAACCCTACAAATATAGAAAATTTTGAAGATTTAAGTGCAACGGCGTTACCACACGGCCCAGCCCCGTCTGAGGGAGGAGTACGCGGGGTAACAGTCGACAATCGGGAAAACGCAAACCAACCCCTCAGAGAAAGGGGGGCGTTTGTACCGATAAATAGGAGCAACCGGGGGGGGGGGGGGGACGTCTGGATTCTTACCGGATCGCTTCCTATAAAACAGGGGCGGAAACGTCGACAATGAGTCGCGACATGTCCACCCAACAAATAATAATAACTCAAAACCGAATAGGCAATTAGGATGCGAGAGAATTCAGGTGTCATATAAACTACCCGATGGTAGAATAATTAACGAGGAACGTTTTATAGAAGTAAGTGAACTTCAAAGCATCACAAGAAATTTTCAGGGAATCAATTTAAATCCCCAATACACACAACAACAAACACAAACACAACAACAAGCACAAACACAACAACAAGACACTGATCGAGGAAGAATCCACATGCCATATTCCCCTTTCCGTACAATAGAGACGGAAAATAGGTCTGGAAGAGGTAGATTATCACTCGATGAATACATGTCGAATAACTCAAGGTTGACAAACTCGCGCGAAAATCGACTTACGAATACGACAACAGAAACAAGCCGATCATGGGACCTGAACACAGGAATTAAAGTGACGCGTTTAGTAAGTGACTGGAAAATAAATTTCCCTAAAAATGAAAAAGACCCGGATCAATTCCTGCTAATTCTAATAGAACGACTCGACACCACCGGTATCAATAAAGATTTGTTCGTACCATGTTTGTCAGCGATTTTTGAAGGTTCCCACAGAAATTGGTATTTAATAAATAAGCCCAACTGGCACTCGTGGAACGATTTTGCAACCGCGTTCAGACAAAATTTGGCAGTTCAAAAAGACGATATGGATTTGTACACGGAAGTCGGGGAACTAACAGTCGATAGGGGTGAAACCTTAGCCGAATTCACATACCGTGCACGCTTCATTTTCGAACGAATGCTACATCCCCCCACGTTCCAAAAGCAAATAGATCAAATTCTTAAAAAGTATAATCCTCGAATCGCTCTCGAAATACTATCACTAGGGATAAATAAGTACGACGACTTTCTTCAATTCGCTAATATACGAGGCGACGTTTTTAAACAAGTCGACGATCAGAAGAGGGGGAGGTTTAATAGAAAGAAAGTCGACTTTAATTGCATTCAGGATGAAACACCTGACGAAAAAGACGAAGACGCGACTATATGCGACGAAACATCAGATGAGGAAAATAAAACCGAATTGAATGCGATAGAATCGAAACCACGACCATTTATAAGTCAAAAGAAAAATAGGGAAACCGAAAATCTAAAACAATGGTAAGAAAGCGACTAGAACAAAATCTAACGAGTTTCGAAAAAAAGAATAAAGAAGGAAATGCGTTGCCTGCCCAGCACGACCCTAAAGAAAGAGGAAAATTTGGCCCCTCAAAAGATTGGTCAAAAGTATTCTGTTACAACTGTGGACAGATGGGACACTCTTCGCGTTTTTGTACTGCCGATAGGCAGGAGGTGTGCCACATTTGTCGACAGATCGGTCATACAAATAGAGATTGTCCTACGGTTTCGGGAAACGAGAAAAGCTCTCAGTGAAATCACCTCCGATCGCTGAAGTAAAGAGCAAAATGGAGGAGAAGAAAATCGATCGTGCTGTGCAGACAATAACAACAAATAACAAAAAAGAAATAAAAATAAATCAGGTTAAAACACTCGAAAGTCCACCAGTCAAAGTCGAATTCTCATCGCTATTATACGCGGGGGGCAATAAACTCGAGGGAAAATTAAAAATGTCGTTAAATGTCGACGAAGAGACCCCGGACGAAAGCGAATTCTCTGATCTTGAAGAAGACGATTTCGACGTTCAAAAAGAGCCCGATGATCGGGTAACGAAATTGTTAACAATCGCTAGAGAGAACCAAACAGTGGAACAAGATATTAACTCACTGAAAGATTGGAGACCTAAAAACCTCCCGCCTCATTTAATTAACCGTTTTTCCCAGCGTCGTATATATCGAAACGAAAACGGAACGAAAGAGCCAAAAAATCTAGTAAAAGCTGAGGCGACGATTTCAATTTTCGGTCAAACCCTGAAAGGAATAATAGACGATGGAAGCGAAAGAACTTATATGAGCCGAGAGGCCTTTGAACGAGTGAAAGCTCTAAAAGTGAAGGAGGTAACCCCAGACTCGACCTCGACATCGGGAATCTGTTTAGGCGATAGCTCAATTGTTAAAAGTGGCGGAGGTACTTGTTTTATTATCGACATTGGGGACGTTTACGGACCACAGTGGTTCAGCATTCTGCCGGGGGCATCAAGCCATATTATCCTCGGAATGGACTTCATTCTAGCTTTTAAAGTCTATCTAGATCCAATCAAAAGGGTATGGACTTTGGCGGGGAGTAAATATACCTATCCCCTGTCACACCGATTCATTTTTCCAACCCAAATGAAGTCGTTGTCGATTAATCACACGCATACGTTAAAAGACTTCCTAGATAGAGAATTTATAAAATTCGAACAGGAGAGTACGGGCGTCACACATCAAATAGAACACAAAATAGAACTAGAAGACCCGGAACCACACCGACAAAAGCCCTACCGACGAAGTGAAGCTGTTCGTGCGTTTCTCAACCAGGAGGTCGATAGACTACTGGAAAAGGGGTATGTTACTTGGAGTAACAGCAATTGGGCGAGTTCACGAGTAGTAGCACCGAAAGCTAATGATAAACTGCGTTTCTGTATCGATTACCGAGTTCTCAATCGACAAACTAAGAAGCCAGCCTACCCCCTACCACAAATGGGTTCGATCTTGTCGCAATTATACCAAGCGAAAATTATTTCTACCCTAGACATGAGCGAGGCTTTCCACCAGATCCCAATGCACGGAGAAAGCAGGAAGTATACCGCTTTCGTTGTCGAGGGTAAAGGTTTGTTAGAATGGGTTCGGATGCCCTACGGATTGACAGGAGCGCCGTCGACATTCCAGCGTCTAATGGACATGTTAAAAAGACGAATAAAAGAAATTATTATGGAAAGAAAATTACCCAATCACTGGAGTGAGAAAGTCTTCGTCTATTTGGACGATTGGATCGTCGTTAGCGAGAATTTAGACGAACACCTCGCGATATTGTCAATTTTATTCGAAGTTTTGCGCGAAGCCAAATTGAAAATCAACCGAGAAAAAAGTAGCTTTGCTTGTCGAGAAGTAAAATACCTCGGCTATATCATCGATGAACACGGGATGAGACCAAACCCGGAAAAAATACAACCGATAATCGATTATCCAGTACCACAGGATCGTACTCAACTTAGACAATTCAACGGGTTAGTTAATTGGTATCATAGACACTTAAAAAATATAGCCAAGATTCAAGGACCATTAAATAAATTAACAAGTCCGAAACAACCGTGGCAATGGACAGAGGTCGAACAAAAGGCTTTCGAAAACGTTAAAAGAGCCTTACTCGACATACCTCGCCTGTACACGCCAATGCCGGGCCAACCTTTCATCCTTTATACGGACGCGAGCGACTTCGGTCTAGGCGTGATCTTATCACAGAAAGACCCGAAAATAGATAAAGAAATATTAATTGAAGTATTAAGTCGACCGTTACGCGGGGCTGAGAGCTATTATACGACTACGGAAAAAGAGTGTCTCGCGGTTGTATGGGCGGTCGACAAGTTGCGTTGTTACTTGGAAGGTATGAAATTTAAAGTGGTTACCGATCACCAAGCCTTGTCGTGGCTCCATAACTTAAAAAATCCAGTAGGTCGACTTGCTCGTTGGGCAATTTATCTGTTGCAACATGATTTGACCATCGAACACAAACGCGGTACGACGAATGAAGCGCCAGACGCTCTCTCGCGAATGTGGGATATCGATGTTGATCCATTGGGGTGAGAAAATTTAGTCGAAGAAACAATTAGAAGTCGAATCACACTAAATTCAATTTGCGACCAAAATTGGTATAAAACCAAACGCGATCTCGTCAAGAAGAGTCCGAATAGGTTCCCCGAATGGAAGGTCGAGAACGAAGAGATGTATTATTACCGACCCGACTATGCGAAAGCCATACTAGATGACGAAAACCCCTGGAAGCTGGCGGTAAAACCAGACGATGTATTGAGAATTCTTAGGGAAAATCATGACGAGCCTCAGGTAGGACACCTAGGTAGGGACAAAATCCTAGACCGCGTCCGGCAGAATTACTATTGGCCCGGGATGACAGAGGACGTGAAACAATATTTTAGTGAGTGCGAAACATGTGTCCGGGTAAAAAACAACCAACACCCAGTACAAGGACCCGGGACGACAAGACCGATTCAATCACCATGGGCAGAAATAGCTATCGATACAACTGATATGACAATTAGATCAAAGAAAGGCAACTCCCAAGTACAAAATATATCGAACTGTTCCCCACTCGCGACAAAAAAGGGAAAACGGTCATTAAAATCCTAGAGTCGACATTCGATCGTTGGGGCACACCCCACAGCCTAGTCTCCGATAACGGGAAGGAATATTGCAACGTAGACGTGTCAAACTACCTAAAAGCGAGAGGGGTAAAACATCATACAACCCCCTTGGCGCACCCTCAATCGAATCCGGTAGAGCGCGTAAATCGTACTATAAAGCCTATGATAACAGCATTTATTAAGAACCAACAAAACGAATGGGACGCTAATCTATCGAAACTCCAATTAGCGTATAATACGGTACCCCATGCTGGGACGAGGATATCTCCCTTTTACCTCAATCACGGGCGGGAAGCAATCGTGAGGCGCGAATTAAAAGCCGATAACAACACACCACCCACAGATGAAGGTCGGAATTGTTGGGCGGAGAGGATGTCGAAAATCGACGAATTTCGACATAAAATAGAATTATTTCTGAAAAAGAAAAACGATGAGCGAATAGCCAGAGACAATAAAAATAAAATTAATCAAGTCGAAATGAAAGTAGGCTCTGAGGTTTACTACCCAAACAAAAAGTTGAGTAATAAAGCAGAAAATTACAATGCCAAACTAGCACATCGCTATTTGGGCCCCGCTTTCGTAAACAAATTATTAGGTCCAATGACGGTGGAATTAGTCGACAAAAATGGCAAAAGGGTTGGAAAATATTACGCGGCTGATCTAAAAATACCACGCCGCAGCCTAAGAAAACATTTGACATTATAATCACAGGTTGAAGGCAAGGAACATCATTGAGGGACGGGTTCTCCACAGAGCGTCGAACAACAACAACCAAACTCCATCGAAACTCCACGACCAGAAGGAAATGCAGAGGCTAACAGACAGAGCATCAGACGGAGAAGAAGACGCATCAGCCAATGCAATGGCAGTAAACCTGTCGACAAAACTACAGCTTTCTTCCCGCGACAAAGTCGACACGAAAACGAAGGGCGAACAATTGTCAGAAATCGAGCTCCTCGATTCAAGCGACTCCAACTCAAGAGACAATATCGCGACATCCTCAAGCGATTCAAGTGCCATCGACGAGCTAAGGCTTACCCCTTTGCAGCAAGGACGCATATTAGTCGAAAAACCGTTGTCGTATGAGGCCAGGTCACTGATCTGTGAAATTCGCGGGCTGCCACCTCCAGAGCCAGAGAATAAGTGGACCATCCAAACGCAAACCGATATGGACAGAATAAATTTCCAACGTCGACGACTGCCAGGAGAGTTCATGGCGAAAGAGAGGTCACCAGTCTACGCTAGAGAGGTCAGAACCACCGATGACCCCACAGCCCTCCTAGCTCCTTCTATCGCCATTCATCCTGCTCCAGTCCCGAAAACACCCACCTGCTCTGAATTCCTGCAGCAGCATCACCTCACCACAATTTCCCCAGACCCAGAGGGCAAGGCCCTATACCTACTCGACGAAGGCCAATTGAAGAAACTCGTCACAGAACGAGCAAAGGTTCTGGTGGCCAGACTGGACGGTCAGAAGGCCAATAAGAGTACGCAGACGTACGTTACACAGGTCGGTAAGCAGCATTCGGTAGGGTGTATCAATTGTCGATCAATCGAACACCACTACACCAAGTGTCGACTGCCCCTGCGCCCTGGATTTTGCCATCACTGCGGAGCTCAGGGTTTTGACACCAAGGACTGCCCTTATCCTCACGGCGTCGAGCATGAGAGAGCCCTAGAACGATGTTCGGGTTGCTCACGCGACCTCCACCTCTACTGTCCTGAATGCCCAGAGTGTAATATACTCTGGGCAGGCAACGTCGACTGGCAACGATTAAACTATTCCACATGGCCAGCCTGGCTGATACCATCAGATCACCAGGCCATGGTATGAGAAGGCGAGTCAATGCTGAAAAAGTCGATCAAACATAAGTTCGACGATCGGACTGACACCCCGAATAAGATACGTCGATTTTTGATCAGGGAATAAGTAAAAAAATAATAATTCAGTCGAATAAGTAAAACAATGGACAGGGAGAGGGAAAACTTACAGAAACTCTTGTTTTTGCAATTAATGATTTACTAAAATTTTTCTAAAACTCCACCAAACAGGCAAGAGTGTTGCGGGAAATTGTTCACCGACGTGAAGGTCAAAAGGGGGAGTTTGAGACAGGATAATATTTTTCCCTTCATGTCGGTTCGGTTTCTTTTACTCTCGGGGATCTCAAAAATTATTTAGTTGCTATTATTGTGATTTCCG
>NW_011887885.1:109818-112494 GCF_000806365.1 Fopius arisanus | reverse complement strand
ATTTGTTGCGATTATCATCACAATCCCCCTATCATCGGATATTGAAATCGTTCCCCTAACTTCTCCCCTCTTTTCAATTATTTAACTTCTCCCCCGTTTTTCCTTTTCTTTATATATTATGCTTTTTATGATTATTATTATGTACCTGTGTGTCGCAAGCTGGCTGGCCTTACCCCCCACCCTTGATTAATTATAAGAAAAGGCCTGAATTGTGTTATATGAATTTGGTGCACAAAAGTATCAGAATATAGAGTGTTAAATTATCCCCACGAGCAATCATTCACACGCTCCCCTCACCCCTTAATATTTCAGGTCCCCCTGTAAATTTAGAGGCATTTGATTAATAAAATCATCTATTATAGTTAATTCCCGAATATCGTGCCTTCGCCAGGAAATAATATATTTTAATTCCCCGGCCAAGGTCACAGTACAGTTTCTGTTAATACTCTTGCCTCAACCTTCTTTCTCTCTCTCTCTGTCTATTTGAATTGGGTCTACCAATTTCCACTCCCTGGGATTACAGGAAACGTTTGTTGATTTCCGATAAAATCAACTGGCGCCCGTTTTCATTATTTATTGTTATTCACAATTGTTAAATCTTGAGCCCTGGCAGCCACTGACCCAGGCAGCGCTAGGTGAAGGCCTTCTGCCCCGTATTGTCGACGTATTTGTTGTCGTCAAAACTTATTTATTTAAATTATTTTCTTGGTTTTTCCTAACTAACAAAAGGCCGGTCTCAAGGGTAAAAATTGATAGTGTATGAATATCATAGCTCAACTGAAATGTTAAGTGAGGAAGCTACAGAAAACGAACCTCCCAAGAAAATGGGAAGAAAACTCCTCCTTGCACCAGAGATCATGAATAAATTTTTCATTGAAAGGAAGGACAGAATAATTGTTGAAAGAAATGGTTAATACAAACCTGTTTCTAAGCAGAGTTGCCAGATGGCGAATTTTTTGAAAATGTTTTTTTGATTTTAAACAATCCCAATCAAGCAAGTCCAGCCGATAACGCGAATGATTGACACTTTTGAAATGGCCTAGTTGATATCTAATTCGAAGCTTGCTACCATCTATCCTATTCTTGAAAAACCAAAAACAATTTTTGGAAAAAATCGCCATCTGGCAACCCTGTTTCTAAGAATGATGGAGCTTGGAAAGAAATTGCGGATGTCATGACTGCAAAAATGCGAGAGGTGAATAACGACACGATTTTAAAATCAAAATCAGCTCTATCCATGTACTCACATGTATCATGCAATCGTCACAAGATTTTGGACATTTTAATTTATGGCAATGGTAGCAATGAAAAACGAACCGAGATAGATCAAGTCGATTTGAACGAGTCCAATCTCCTTCAAAATTCAACTTTCGAATGCACAGATTCTGTGAACGACGGTAGACTCCGAGTGTTTATTGATGTTCAAGTGGAAGACTTCCAGTCGCTAATAGATGAACGTGAGGCCATAATCCCGAGGAAGAAGGGACGTGCCGTATACAAACGACAATTTTGGAAAGAAGGTTAGTACAATTGATCTTATATAATCTCAGATTGTTGAAAATATTTGAACATTGTGAAAATTTTTCGGTGAATATCTAGGAATCTCATAACTTCTTCATCAATGGTTCAGAGGAGGCTGATATTTTATCGATTGCATCCTCATCCCTGTCTCATTTTTTATGATTCATAAAGGCCTACTGTGTTTTTTTTTTTGGAATGCATCATTTCTAAAGTTTGTAATTCAAGTTGAATTAAGTCCCGGGTGGATTATCTGGAAAGGATCATTTACTCCAAAATTTGTATTCCTAATTACTCCGCCATTAATAGTTTTTTTCAATAATTGTTAGCTAACGTTCTAGCGGTTTTCAACTACTAGACCGCTAGTGAACAATTATCGAGAAAAACGATTAATTGCCGGAGCAATTAGGAATCCCAATTTTGGAGTAAATTATTTTTTCCAGACAGTCCACCCGTGCCTTAGCAAGTTTCGCAAGAATGTTCTTTTTATACACGATAATGGCACTTTGGGAGTTCAATTTTCGAATTTTCTCCAATGTTTTAAGGCCCGCAAAAAATTTTCACTTTTCTGATGGTTTTTGAGCACCTTTGTTTTCGTTTTATGTCTTCTGATTAATTCCGGCTATTTACACATTTCTATAATTTTACGTAAATTCCTATAATTCATCCATGGTATTTTTAAATTCCAGAAGAAACAACGCACTTCATCACTACTCTCATCAAGAAAAATACTCGTGTTGCTTGTCAATATGCATTCCACGAGTTCACGATTGATAGGAATAACCCAATATTTGGTCGAATTATTGGTGACTGCAGTTGCAAATCTACAATTCAATGTTTCGTAACAAAGAGAGATTCAATTATTCAAATTGAATGTTTTATGACGAGAGGCAAAGATGGATTAAGACAGGGCCCGGCAACCTTCAGGTAGTCGGAAGCCAGCCTATTACAAGGGTCGGGATAATCCTCTCATCCTAATGTGTACCCAATTAGCCAACCATTGTGTGCGAGTAAGTCCCAGTGGTGACGATATTTTGGTCAGCCACGTAGAGTGGCGTGCGAGTCGAATAAAAATGGCGGGCTCACCAGAATTTGCGCCACATTTCAGTTTAAAATTTTAAATATAAAATTGAAAAAGTAAAATTTGCATAGGAAAAC
>NW_011887885.1:106521-109438 GCF_000806365.1 Fopius arisanus | reverse complement strand
TTCCATTGACCATGGTCATTCATCGAAACTGTCGGACATAGTTGTCACTTATTCGAGGCAATCCAAGTTCTATCCTTCCATCCATTACTATTGAAAACGGCATATTAATAAATTTTTATTGATTTTCGACAGACATTGAAATTGCACGAATATTGCTCATCCCTCTAAAATCCAAAATTAAAATTCAAAATAAAATTACCATCAAATATTGCATTTTTTTTAGTAAATGGCTGCAAATATCGGCTGGACATAAAATAATTCTCCACGGTGAGTGCTCATCATGAAAGCATTGAAATATTTTTTTGTCTCATATTGCTGCCTATTTCGAGTGAAAAATTGATATTTATATTTCAAATTTATGAAAAGTTGAAAATTGCCGCTCGATCGCACGGCCGCCCTCTGCTGATATGGGTCAAACTAGGCCTCAGAGAGAGAGAAAAATCGAATTAGAGCAGGTAGTTTCGTTAAGTGGATGAGGCCCCTCTCCCAGCTCTCACTAACGAACCTCGGGAGCTGCGTGAGCCCGATGAGCCCAGGTTGCTGGGCCCTGGATTAAGATGTGGTATGCGGTCCACTCGAGGTTGTCAACTTCAAGATCCAGGAAAGAATGGGAAATGGCGGGAATCGAGCAAAAACAAAGAAAAAATTTATGAGTTTATCAATCCAAACGACGATCGAGAGAGAAATGACGATACAGAACCTCAGCCTTGGGAACTAGATACGCTTCATACTGATCCTATTTATGCTCTACAGCTGCTAAAGACATCCAAGATATATGGAGAACTAACGATCATTCAACCTGAACCATTTACAATTTGTTACACCACTCTTCATCAAATTGCAATTTACCGATCGTTGTACACGAAACGCCCCCTGAGCCTCATCATCATCGGAAGTCTCTCATTGATAGCATCAATTCAGGGTCCTGTGCAGGAATCAGGGCCCGTTCTATTCTATCACGGTGTTACCACACTCCCAGAACCAATAAATTTAACACAAATGCTCTCCACGAGGACGGATCCATTTAGGATTGCCAGTTGGCTCAATCGATGGATTGAAGATAATGGGCTGGGAATTCCAAGAGAAGTCATTACTGATGGGAGGAATTATTTAACAGCAGCATGCATCAGAATTTTTTCGAAATACCGCAGTGTAACTGAGTATTCAAATTCATTCTTCAAGAATGACACTCATTTTCGCTGCGTAATACGTATTGATGCGAGATTTATTCTACGCAGGTATCTGACGTTATTTAGAGCCTTAAAGGATGAGCGTATAATTAGCCGATATGGAAATGCAATAGCGACTCGGGAAATGCAATAGCGGGTGGGTTGTCCTTAGGCTGGATTTCTTCTTGCTGACAGCTAACTGCACAGGGCTCCACGTAGATCCGGGAATATGGTTGAATAGAATTTAGAAGCTGGATTCCAGTGGGCTCGATGTGTCTCCGTTGGTAGTAATTTTTGATGATGATTTTTTTATTTCTTTTTACGTGTTCTGTTCAGTTGATTATTTTTATGCTCATTAATTTATTACTTTAATGAGGTATATGGTTATGGTTATGGTTAAAAATACGGATAGGCATTTGCTGCCCTCTTGTCACCGAACCCCTACTGGGCTATTGTGGCTCCGTTGTCCTTCTGATCCCTATAATTCTAGGCCAGCTTTTCTCACCAGTTTTAATAGATTCCCGGCGTCTAGATCC
This sequence comes from Fopius arisanus, assembly GCF_000806365.1. Lineage (NCBI taxonomy): Eukaryota > Metazoa > Arthropoda > Insecta > Hymenoptera > Braconidae > Fopius > Fopius arisanus. The sequence goes on along the minus strand of NW_011887885.1, from coordinate 107,733 downwards.
GCTACATAGCTGATGCTAGGGAAGGCGGTTCCCCAGAAATTTAGCCTTGTTGTAGCCAGTGCAGGGCAGCTACAAAGTATATGCAGGCTGTCCTCGTCTGCCTCAAGGCATAGTCTGCAGCGGGCATCGCTTTCGATGCCCATGTTTTTGCAGTGTGTCCTAAACCTACCATGTCCAGTGAGGAGCCTGATTGTAGTGCTCAGTTCCTCTTTTTTCATGTTGAGTAGTTTTCCTGCCCTTTTCTTGTTTAGGGTAGGCATGAGGGCTTTGGATTTTCTGCAGGTTGTGATCTGCTCCCATCGCCCTTGGTGTTCGTTCCGAAGTTTATTTTTAATTCGAGATATTCCGGTCGCGAAAGGAACTCCCACTGTCATGGCCTGGTCATCATTTGACGCCCCATGCCTTGCCAGTTGGTCCGCTATCTCGTTTCCTGTTATCCCTTTGTGGCCCGGGACCCATGCCAAAGTTACTTTATTGATTGCCCCGAGTGCTTCTATAGCTGCCATCGTCTCCTAGACCAGCTTCGATTCGGTGCTTGGTCTCTTTAGGGCTTTGATGGCAGCTTTGCTGTCCGACCAGACGTATATATGTTTTCTTGAGGTCGGTTTTGATAAGAGAAGCTCTATGCAGTTTTTAATTGCAACGATTTCTGCCTGAAAAACAGTGGCCAGGGGTCCAATGGACCAGCTGTCTCTGTGGTTTTCTTTCGGCCCATATATCCCTGCACCGTATTGGTGTCCGCGGCCCGAGCCATCCGTGTACCAGTGTATTACATTGCTACCTGGGGATTGTTTTGCCATTGTCCAGTCCTTTCTGTCAGGTATATAGGTCTTGAAACCTTTCCTGATCAGGTACCTCCTGGTTGTTCTATCCTGATCTATGTTCTGGGGGCTTCTTTTCAGTATATTGAGCTTGACGTATGCCGCGCTCGACTGATTCCATTCCCCCTGGCATATCAGCCTGTAGGCGGTTGCCTCTGCCTTGTATAGCACCGCTAGATCAAGTGGTGGTGTGTTCATTGCCACTTCCAAGGCTTCGGTCGGTGTGGTTTTAATCGCCCCAGTTGCAGCCCTGAGGAAATTTCCCTGGAGTGCTTTTAACTGGTTTCTTAGTCCCAACCTTCCTTACCCTGGGTCACCATATCACAGCAGCGTACATGAGCCTTGGCAGTAATACCATCTTGTATAGCCATAGGCTGATTTTGGGGTTGAA
>NW_011887885.1:85378-103991 GCF_000806365.1 Fopius arisanus | reverse complement strand
CTTTGAGGAAAATTCTGATCCCACGGGTTGTTTAGATTCGAGAGGGTTTCTTTAAAATTTATGGTACTTTAGGATTTCCGGGGTTCGCCGTGTTCAAATAACTTTTTAGAGATTTGAAAATTATCTGGTTCTTTTTAATGGTTTTCGGGGATTTTTACGATGTACGGATGTAAGAGGGAAATTCTGTTTTTCATTTCTGGAATATTTATTATGCACGTGTGCATTAGGTTTATTTAAAATCTGGTCTTGAGTGTGGGAAAAGCACTTTTATGCTTTTCCCACGAAAAAATATCTTTGAGGTTTCGAATATCTTAAATAACGGTTTTTTGATATTTTCAATAATTGGTGAAATTAGAAATACGATATTTACTAATTTTTTGGGACTTATGTACTAAGTGTCGGTAAGGCTCGACAGTCGATAAAATAAGGTAGAAAAAATTGCTAGCGCCATCGTAGGGCATATGGTAGGGGCGTAACAGTGGCTCACATATATTTTATTGTTTGCAAAAATCCATTAATGAGTGCTTACAAGCAATCCAATGAGTAGGAATTAATGGCGAAATAACCGAGAAAGATAACAGAGTATGTAGCATGAAGTTAGTTGGACTAAAAGAAGCAGATTTATCGACATCCAAAGGCTAAATAACGTTGAGCTGGAAAAAAACACATCGTTTACCATTATCGATTGAAAAATGACGTTGGCCTGTCAGCTATCTGCATAGTTACTAAACTCGAAATTTCCAAGGTTAATTTTGGCGGCATAAGACAATGGAAAACCAACAGCACATATTGTTTTGAGACAATGTGGGTGATGTGATCATGTTCATCAGGCTCGTCGGATCAACCTGACGGTCAAACCTCGTTTCGGCCTTGAGCACGAATGTTTTTGACGTCTGATCATGGGAGCACATATTTTTTTGGATACAAGGATGATTTTAAACAAAGGATGGCGACCACTGCGATTGTGCTGGTGATCACCAGTACAGCTGATTCAACTACTACGAAAACAACGCGGTCACGAATTTATTGGCCTTGACATTTGAACAGCACATATTGTTTTGAGACAATGTGGGTAATGTGATCATGTCCATCAGGCTCATCGGGTCAACCTGACGGTGAAATCCTGTTCCGGCCTTGAGCACGAATGATTTTGGTGTCTGATGTTGGGGGCACATATTTATTTGGATACAAGGATGAGTTTAACAAATAAAATGGCGACCACAGCAATTGTGCTGGTGATCACCAGAACACCTGATTCAACTACTAGGAATACAACGCGTGCACGAATTCATTGGCCTTGACATTTGAACAGCACATATTGGTTTGAGACAGTGTCGGTAATGTGATCATGTTCATCAGGCTCATCGGGTCAACCTGACGGTCAAACCCTGTTCTGGCCGTGAGCACGAATGTTTTTGGTGTCTGATCTTGGGAGCACATATTTTATTGGATACAAGGATGATCTGAAAAAAAAAAAGATGGCGACCACAGCAATTGCACTGGTGATCACGCGTATGTTCAATGTTTTCATTCCACTTATCGTGGAACGCATAAAGAACACATAATTCTAGTCCACAATATCTAGCTCCAAAGATTAATCCTCATTTACTCACCCCAATTCTAATTTTTCCCTAGATATGCTGTTTTTCTCATAGGAACGCTTCCTTCACGTGTGTTCTGTCATTTCCTCGAAGCACATAAAGAGCAAATAATTCTAATATGGTACATGTGATTTCATTTTGTCAACCCCTATTGCACATTTTCCCCTAGATTCCACACTTTCTCATATACCAGCTGTCTCCCAATTTTCTCGCTTAATCAACCGCGAGCACGTAAAAAGCACATAATTTTTGCTTCTTTGATTGTGAAATCAACCCTTATTTTCCAACCCCTCCCATCAACTTCCAAAGGGGTGGAGCACCAATTTCTACGATTGGAGCACATAAAAACACATAAAAAACACATAATTTTGAACAAAAAAAAACCACCATTTTTTGACCTTGTTCCGCTAAGTTTATGGGGGCAAATTTCTTTTGTATGGGTCGGCAACGTGATGTTGACACCTTCTATCTGTGTCAGACGTACACTCATATTCCAAAACACCTCATACGATATCACACCAATTTCTTGATACTTTTCAATCAAGAAGAGAAAAATTTAAAGCATATTTATAATGATCATGTCAATACGGATATGACATTCACAGATTTCAAGAAAATATGTTTAAACTGTTGGAAAGAGGACATTCATGGTTTCATCGTCATCGATAAGGATAGAAACGTAAATGATGGTCGATATAGGAAAGGATTCGATCGCTTTATCACTATAAATAGCTTTGAACTGTCATCATAAGTGTATTCAGTTTCCAACCTCCAATCAGTCAGGATGAAAAGTACAGATATTTCTAAAGAATTGAGTATTCTAACCGATATTGCGAAGGTTAGCAATACTATCAGGAGGAAATACAAAGCGATAAAATGGCAACGCTGTGCAATGGATGAGCAGATGAATGAAGCACTAAAGCCTGTGATAGCTCCTCCGAAGAAAATCGTTGAAACATCACACCCTACCAACCGCATCTCTATATGCTTATTCATCACTTCAGCAACAACACCAGCAATATACACTTGCAAACATCATCATCATCATCATCATCATCATCATCATCATCATCATCATCATCATCATCATCATCATCACGAACAGTGATGCATATCGATTGGGCTATCAACCTAATGGGGGAATCAATGTAACTCTTTATCACAAATATATGCGGATTATTAAAAAGTTGATTGATCATGAACCCATAACTGGGAGTGGTTTACCACACAAAATGCTGCTAACACCCGGTAAAATTTATTATGTATATTGGGATGATCAAAATGAATTGGTTGACCGCCTACGTTTGCTGCTTGCTTCACGGCAGGCTGGGAATGCGAATCATAATAATGAAATCATGTCAGTCATTGAAGAAATGCGTGAAGCTGCAATAGTTTATTAGGTCATGTAAAGACGCCTTTGAGTATAATCGCATTATGAGCGTTGATCTATTGGGACGTCAATTGCCAAGTCATAATCAAAGAAGGGGGATCAATCACGGTCTCCCCGGATTGGGATTCAAATTTACTGTTGATGGTCAATATGATATCAACTCGAAAAGATTATGTAATGTTGGACATGCAGTAGCCGAAAATGGTGTGATATCAAAGAAAATATTGGATTCAGCATTGGAGGAGCTCCGACACCTTCTGAATGATAGTCTGCTAGCGTTGAATGAAAAACTGAATAAACTATCTGACGCAAACGATTTTCTGCAATCTCCAGGTGATCGAATGAATGCGAATGACTAATCCCTTAAGTACTATATAATCGCCCCTCTGAAAAATATTATTCATATTAAGCGATAATGCAAGCAGAGAAAGTTCATCTGGTTGGAGAGCAGCATAAACCCGCAAGACGAAATTATCCACGTCGGACGGTTCACGTTCGCAGCATTGATGAAACATGGCAAACTGATCTTGTGGATATGAAGACTTACGCCAGCAGTAACCGCAATCATCAATATATTTTAACGATTATCGATATATTTTCCAAATATGCATAGGCTGTACCGGTTAAGACAAAAAATGCTCTGGCTGTAACTAAAGCCATGAAAAGTGTCTTAGCTCTAGGACGCATACCGAAAAAACTGCAAGTTGCTAATGGTAATGAATTTTATAATCGTCATTTCAAGAAACTCATGCAACCGCATGATATCCACCTGTATTCTAGGTTCAGTAATTTGAAAGCATCGATATGTGAGGGTTTCAATCGTACGCTCAAAGAAAAAATGTGGAAGCAGTTCTCATTACAAGGCTCGCATAAGTAGTTAGAAGTGCTAAAAAAGCTGGTTTCATCATACAATCATACAAAACATTGAACGATAAAGATGGAACCTTCTAATGTTTCGAAAGCTAATGAACATGAAATCCTTCTAAAGTCTTTCAGAGTTTTTAAAAGCTATAATGGGCGAGAGAAATTCAACCTTCACGATCGAGTACGGATTAGCAACCGTAAACATTTTTTCGATAAAGGTTATACTCCAAGCTAGATAACTGAAATATTCACCGTTAGACGTGTAGAAAAGACTAATCCAACTTCATATCTGCTCGAAGATTTTCAAAAAAATCCCATCCAAGGAGCTTTTTATGAGGAAGAACTTGGTAAAGCTCAATATTCCGATGTGTATTTAGTGGAGAAGATCATTAGGAAAAGAGGAGATAAAGTGTTAGTGAAATGGTTAAGCTTTGATCACGCTTATAATACTTGGGAACATGTGAAAAATATGATATGAATAAAGATAATCAAGTCAACTGAATTTTTATGTAATCATTTATTTTCCTCTGTAGTTGCAGACATTTCATAACCCCACGGAAGAGAATCGGTGATGTTAGGGAGAAGTATTCTTTTACCATCACACCAATTTAGGGCTACCTTAGTTTGTTGAGGAGAATACACTTTATGTTTTTTTACTGCGAATCAAAAACTGAAGTCGACTCAAACTATCGTACTTGAACAAACAATTCTTGTAATCATCGATGGTGATCGTATTCAGTGCGGATTTCTTGATGCCTTTTGCTTTTTTTTGATCAGCATGATCATCAAAGATTTTGAAACTATACAATTTCGCTCTTAAACCGACAAATTCCTCCATAATTGGACCATTACACTGATCTTTCATCAGACCCAATACCTTTTTATTTAGCAATTCAATTCCATGAACATTGTTCGGTGAATAATCTGATGTATCGAACTTTGCACTATCTCGTCGGATATAATCATAAAAATTTGGAACCGCAAATTCATATATTAAACTGTCTGTATCAGTGTATAATAATCTTGCTCTACTTCCAAAAGTTTTCAGTACGTATTCATAATGAAAATCATAAATGAATGTTTTTGATAGGTCAAGAATTGAGAACCCGGCATAGATAGGTTTATTGAAATATATTTTAGTTTGTCTCAATTCAATGATTACCATACCATCATCGAATATCAGAGTGCTATGAAAATTAGGTTTTGCTATTCAAGCCTTCGCATTATATCGCCCAGCCCATTTGGTGACTAATTTCACATTTTTTCGTTTGCGCACATTCTCCATTGTTTTCCCAAAGACAGCATTGTTCATTAATTTGAAGTAATTCTTCTGGAAGTCATTGGTAGCATGCTTCCGTAACACCGCATTCAAATCAATATAAGGTTTCAACCAAGGTTGTTGCTCAAATTTCAAAGTTCTATGGATTCTCTTCAGCCTCATACCTGGGTTTAAATATTGCTGCAAGTTACGATAATGAACCACATAATTTTCTTTCGGAAGTAAAGTAGTCATTAATTTTGGATGATTGCTGCCGGATGGTAAATAATGTTCAGGGCACAATGGGAGATCCTTATGTAGATGATGGAGCTCCTTTGGATATTCTAAATCAACTGCGAAGATATATCCCATCTTAGAATCTGCAGGTATGGTAGGTATGTCCATAATTTCATGAGTCCATTCGAATGCTGCTTAGGGTAAAGGCATGCTCATTGCAGCACCATACAAATTATTCACATCAAAATATATTAAATATGTTTCCTCCTTGTTTGGATCAAATTTAGAACCCATATATCGAATATTTGCAGTTGGATAGCGATTGGAGCACTGCGCAGCTCCTCCCCGAATGCCCCTCTCAATGGAAAGGATCATTTCAGTATCAATTAGGCGTTCTAGCTCAATTTTGGTGTATTTGAGCATGGCGTCGAAAGCAAGACCGGAAGCAGTAACATAATGCAGTGGATCTAAGTTATATACCGTTAAGCAGGTGTTCCGAAAATTCTGAAACACATCAGCAGGCAGTAAAACATCGGCTTGAAGATAAAGATCTGAATATTCTCCTGAGGTTTGAAGATTGAAAGTCCGCCAAACATTCTCTGCATGCTTGTAATCCTCTTCCGAAACTCCTTGATCATTCAATTGAGAAAAAAACTTCTCTTTTTCGGGCAACTGATCTTCATCCAGCTTCAACCAATTATTGATGTAGTCTTATGGAAAAACTCCTTTACGTATCAATAGTTTGAATTTTTTTTCGTTAAGGTTGCAAAATTTTCTTGTTATTTGTTTCTTGTCATCACTCAAATATGATGATAATTTGTCCAAACTGCTCGCCATAAATCTGAATGAGTCGATGAATCTTAATTTTCTATTGATTACATCAAATTCTTTGGTGAAAGAAATATAACGCTCCTTATTAATTGGCAAGAGACTTGTTGAGCCCTCGATAGTTGCCTGTAAAATGACTATGATCCCGATGTTTAATATCGACTGCATTGGATGGTTTCTCGCAAATATGACAGTTTTCAGCTGATGTGAAGTCAAATATCTGCTGGAGGGTGAGACGTTCCATTGGAACGATATCATTAATGCGTTGCTCCACCATTTGAACTAAATTTTCCAATCGAGTAATAAATCATCCTACACACTGCAGACTTCTATTAATTTCAAATTTTGAAAGAGTATCATCGAATTCGTAGTGTATATAATAAGCGATACTGTGCGGTATATGCTTGGTGAGATTGGAATCTGATGGTTCTAATATAGATTCTAGATCAGCATATACCGCAAATGGTACAGATTCTTTGAATCGATGGTTTGTGAATTTCAACATATTGTTCCTTTTATTTGGTAATATCATTCTTACATCATTAAAACTTATGCGATCTATATAAGATGGTTATTGAATGATTTTTGCGATGTGATGTGATATCCATAAATTCATTGAAAAATTCAGGCAACGTTCAACATTAAGAAAACATTTACCGACGCAAGGAATTTCGCATTTGTCTTTCGACAATTCCGAAATCACTCCAAATAACTCGGGCTACTTAAAACCCAAGAAAATACAATATGAAAGGAGAACAATAATCAGCGAAAATTTGACCGTGTGACAATATATCACACCTCGAATTTTTGCCATCAATCATTCCCACTGAATCAGCTAATGCCCCAAATTCAAAACTATAAAATCAAATTATAAACAATTAATCTCCAGTCGCGGAAAAATCGTGGACCCATACGGTTCTCACTCTTCGGAGATTTAAAATTCAACTCATATAAGTCTTTTACATCGGACTAGCGCCACGGCACCGATAAAACAGTATCTTTTTGAATTACGGCGGTAAGCTAAGTCATCTTCCCTGTAACATCGATAGTTTTCGGTAAATTGTTCGTCGTCTGAGGTCCGTAGATTTGTGACATTCAAGAATTTTCTCCTTAGTCACATTTAACATCATCAAGAGCTACCGCAGCTCCAAGCGCTCTTTTTGAGACAATTTTAAAGTGTGACTTCTTCTTTCATTCCCAATCTGAAAAGCAGATTTTGGAAATTCCGTCGGTTTTATAAATAATAAAACCGGTCGTGTGTGTTATTACTCAGTGAGGCCGAAAAGCATTGAAGCCCACTGTATTTATCAACAAATTCTAACTCCCAGAGGACGAAAAATTACACCTCTGGATAAATAAAAATTGTAAACAAACGAGAACAACTGTAAGTAACTCAATTACTAATTTATAAATTTCATTTTGTCATTCGAACTTTGAATTATATCGAATCAAATAAAAGATCACTCTAAATTGTCAAGAATCACATTTTATAACAAGGAATATCAATCTCAAGTTGTACCAAAAATCGGCATAAATAAACATTCTGAATAGACACTGAAAATCTGGTTTAAAAGAGTCAAAAGTACCCCTCTTTCCCAGAAATCTTAATTAAATCTTTCCGAAACGAAAGAAATATCAAGACTATTTGCATCTACAAGGGAAAACTTGGACAAACTTTTCGGGAACGAGTCCATGAGCAACACGCCGACTCAAATTATTTTTATTAACATTAATTCAGAGGCATTTTTATTTTTAACGATAAATAGCGTAGTTTCCCGACCACTAGTCCCGGACATAACAAATAAAAATTGGTGGCAGCGGTGGGATACAGGAAGACCTACCTTGTAAACTGCTTAATCAACTCATTCCTTTCAACCATTTTAAGGTCGATTCAAGCTCGTTTTAACATCGAGCGCGTATAAACATATTTTTATTCCATTAACTTAAATTCCAATCGAAGCGTAACTCTTTCTCGACGCTTTCGCTGAGCCGACCGCGATCTGAAAAATAGAATTTTGTTAGTTCAGAAGTGATTGACAAAAAGATCTTTTATCTGTTCTACATTATTTGTCTCATTTTATACTGATCTAGGTATAAGACTTGTCGAAACTCTCACCGGGGGCAAATTTCTCAATTTTTCTCTACCCTCGCATTATCGACGTGTCTTTATCATGGCCAACCGCGGAAATATCACTTTAAATGGTCAAGTAACAGCTGCAGATTATGATCCTGAATTTGAAAATGCAGAACATCTTTTTAGAAATGTTCCTGCTTTTTACGGGAATAAACATGACAGAATTACTTTCGATATTTTCGAGGAAGAGGTTCAATATGTGATCCATGCCGTGCCTAGAAGTAAAGAGGGTTTATATATCAGTGCCCTCTGTTCCAAAATTAGGTATCCTGCCAGATCAGAAATTGAAGGAAAACCATTTACCTCAATTTTAGATTTATTAAAAGATTTAGGAAGTAATTATAGACTCGAGAAAACTGAATTAGAAACTCGGTAAGAAGTGAGGAATTGCCCATGGTATGGAAATGAAGCTGTGAAAGATTTCTTGCGCAGATTAAAAGAACTTCATAGGGCCGCCCTTAGAGAGGCAATTCGAGTACACCGAGAGAATTCTAGGGCTCTTGTTGAAAAGCAATTAGATTCAATCGCCGTAGCTCGTTTTTATTCATTGTCTCCACCATGTTATCAACACGCACTTATCATGCGAAATGTGCAACGTTAGAAGATGTAACCAATATGGTCAAGAAATCTAGAGCATACAAAAATCAGTATACTCTTAAAACTACTAACACTCGCTCTGAAGGATCCTCACCAGGAACTAGGGAGTCGCGTAGCGTACAGCCTTACGATTCACGGGATCTTTTCCCAGGTTATAGATATCACCATGTGGTTCCAATGAGCCAAGGGTATACGGACAATGAACGTTATCGTTCCACGTCACACCACCGGCGTTACCAATAATACACTATTCCTCATGCCGAAGAAATTGTGCCTGATCAGCAAGAACCCCCTTTTTCACCAAGCAATCCATCACGTCACCGAGCTGTCGCGAGAATAGATCCGCCAGGGGAAGCAAATAATCAGGAACCCAAACCGCTAGTTCGCGTAGTTAAGGCCCCACCTGATCCCTTTAAAAAAATAGAGTCTCAAATGAATACATTAACAACGGTGATTAGTAATTTGGCGGAAATTCTAACGAAAAATCTAGATACTACCCCATCCACCGAGAAATCGCGTCGTCGTTGCAAAGGAATTAATCGATAACAAGCAATGTGTGTTAATAGACACAGGGTCAGCTGTGAATTTTATTGAACGTCGTGCTCTTAAATCCCACGTGCGGATTGACGCCAGAAATAGGCAAGAATTTCGGGGATTAACCAACGATTCCTTTCAAACAGGCGGAACCACAATTCTGCACACTCTAGGAACCGCGTCTACCTTCCATGTCGTAGAGATTAAATTACCTCTAGACGGGGTCGGTATAATAGGGAATGAATTGTTAATGAAGGAAAAGGCGGACATTATTTATCCAAATAGAAGCATCGTCCTCGCCAAACATCCTACAAAACCTATCCATTGGTTCCGGGATCTTGAACCAAATACGAGTTTTACTATCCCACCTTGAGTACGATTAGTAGTTCCTGACGAAATTACCAATACCTTCGAAATTACCTTCAATAGAAGAAGGATATCTTCCGAAATTAAATCTGGGAGATGGAAATTTCGCGGTGGAAGCACCTATTCGTGTTCAAGAAAATATAGGTATGGTGATGGTTGTAAACCCATCGAATGAAACCGTGCAGGTAAAAATTCCTCCACAAGAGTTGCAATCCTTCGATTTCCATTTAAAAGATGTATCATCAGAAGATGAAGGACCTTGCGAGGCTCGACTAGCCAACATTGTGAAGAACGACCTGTATAGAACGCCTGCAAAGAGAATTCAAAAACTCAAAGAAATGGTACCTGCTGACGAACTGAATGATCTGGAACGTGCTCAAGTGGAAAGGATCCTAGAATCTTATCACGATATTTTCTTTCTCCCTGGTGATCCTTTAGGTTGTGCTAAGGATTTCACTTGTAAAATCCGCACCAGCGATGAGAAGCCAATCAATGGAAAACAATATCGACCACCTCTGGAGCACACCGAGGAAAATAAAACCCAAGTTCGCAAGATGCTGTCCCAAGGGATAATAGGACGATCAGAGTCGCCATATAACTCACCATTATGGATAGTCCCTAAATAGGCTGACTCAAAAGGAAATAAACGCTGGAGATTGGTCATCGATTTTAGAGAACTCAACAAGCAGACCATTGGTGATTCTTACCCTCTATCCGACATCTCAGAGATCCTCGATAAACTAGGAGTGTCTTTCAATGTCTTCGACCTAGCTAATGGTTTCCATCAAATAACCATGGACCCACAAGACCGAAAAAAGACTGCCTTCACCTCTCCGGATGGACATTTTGAATATCTGAAGATGCCTTTTGGATTGAAAACCGCACCAGCAGTCTTCCAGAGGATGATGAATCACATTCTATACCGATTGACTGGTACAGAATTGTACGTGTACCTAGATGACATCGTAGTCTTCGCCCAAGACCTGGACCAACACTACGGGAGGATTAACCGATTATTTAAACGACTCAAGGCACAGGGAGTACTGTACAACCGGATGAATGCAAGTTTTTATGCAAAGAAGTAGGATACCTGGGCCATCTCATCACCGAGAACGGGGTTAAACCTGACCCTGTTAAAATCCAATCATTAGGAAATATACCACGCCCTAGGAACATGAAGGGTGTGAGAAGCTTTTTGGGTTTTGCAAACTAGTATCGCAGATTCATCGATCATTACGCCGATGAAGCAAAATGCCCCACAGATCTCCTGAAAAAAACGAAAGATTTTCGATGGGTGGAGCAGGAGAATTTTGCTTTCCAGGAATTAAAAACAGCCATCTGCGAGGATGCCACACTGGCCTACCCGGATAGTTCTAAGTCCTTTATCGTGGCTACTGATGCATCGAATAAGGGACTAGGAGCAGTCTTAAGCCAAATGGACGGCAACAGTGAGGAGTATCCCATCGCTTATGCATCCAAAACCCTATTAGACGCTGAAACGCGCTATTCGGAACCCGAAAGAGACTGCCTAGCTGTTTTTTGGGCAATTAAACATTTCAAGCCCCAGGTATACGGACGGAAATTCATCCTGTATTCTAACAGCTCAGCAATGGCCTGGCTGAGAGGCACAATAACTCCAACCTCTCGCCAGGTGAAGCAGAGATCACTCCTTCATGAATACGAATTCACCGTGGTTCATCGGAAATTAAAACGTGAGCAGTACGCAGACGCTTTCTCCGAAAATCCAGTGAAACCATCGGACCCTGAGGACGAGTTTTCTCCATCAAAACCAGACTCTGAGCCCGAATCATTTAACGTCCTCCCGATTCCGAAATCGCCTTCCAAACCCATCTTGAAACCAGAATCGGAACTTCCCCGGAAGATTAACCCAAGATTGAGGGCTGTGAATCTGGATGAATCAACGATGGCGTCAAGGATACGCCTTAGAAGAGGGTCACAGGGTTCTGGAAAAGATCGTATAAACTATAGAGAGGCTAGAATATACAGGCCGAGATTGGATAGCGCACCAACCGCTACAACAGAGGAAAAACCTGCAAAACCATCATCAGTCGAGACAGAGCCCGTGAAAAGGAAACGGGGCCGCCCACCATCAAAACTGGCCACTACAAAGCCAGAAATAACGGATGAAAACCCTACTGATCAGACTCCTAAAGAAAGGGAAACAGACGACCCTCAAAATACCCCGGAAGCAGGAGATGAAGAAGAAATAAGCCCCGAAACTGATAACCTTTTCGCCACCGGACCACCTGGACTGCAGGATGAAACTCCAGACTTTATTACTCTCATGGACGCTGACTCTTTCGATGCACGCATTGAGTTAGAAGATCAAAATGAGGAAATTGAACATACTCCCCCACGCAAAAGTATGATCCTACGGGGAGGGCCTATAACACCCCAAGAAATGAGAGAAATAGGAACCACCATGATGACTTACAAGGACTGGATGGAAAAACATCATCAGGACATCCCATCTCCAGAGATTGTGGAATTATCCCCAAGAAAAGATCTAAGCCAACTCTGTTACGGACACTGGGTCACTAGGCAGGTCAAAATATCGGGTAAAAGGTGACCCCTTCTGACGAGTTGACCGTAACTAGTCACGACAGGTAGTGTCCGGAGGAGAAATGATCTTATGAATCTCACTGAGTGGGGACCGATTGCGTGGGGCTAAGCACTGAAGTACACAATGGTTATAATATGAGGAATTAGCACACAAAGAGAAAGATACCCTTAACTTTCCCTTAAAATAGAATTTCAATTTATTACACGTCACTTGGTATACTGAATAGAAGAAAGGCCAGGATAAAAACCAGATGTAGGTAGGAAAAGAGTGTAGGAGGGAATAGTGTAAATGTTGTTGGTGTGTTTTCTGACTTACGGTTGTTGAAATTAAGCGGCAACAGGGAACGGGTGGTTTCTTCGTGTTTCCCCTTCGCAGCGGATTCCGGAGAGACTCCAAAAGTATGCTAGGTCCTCTAGCACTGATGGAGTTGAAAGCTGCCCAAACACGCCTCTTTGGCGCTGGTGATGATGATGATGATACGACCCCGGAGGCGTTGGGGGTGTCTGTGGGCCTGAGTTGTTCGCTCAGGCAGAACTTGGTTGTCCCCTAGCTTTAATGTTGCTAGGTGTGGAGAAGTCCCGGAGCTGGACACTCGGGGTAGACTCAGCTGTACGCTGCGTAATTCACCAGGTCGGTGCTGGCTTGACGAGAGGATTCCCTGAGTTGTACACTCAGGATGAGTTCAGTTGTACGCTGAGCAAATTTACCAGGTCGGCGCTGGCTTGCAAAATATATCCGTGGTTGAACGCTCGGGATGAACTCAGTTGTACGCTGATTGATTTACTAGGTCGGTAAATCAATTGATTTACTAGGTCGGTGCTGGTTTGCAGAAATGCGATCGGTCTGACGCAATGTAGAAAATCGAGTTATCTACTCGATACAGATGAGAGTGGGCGATGCTGCGGAGCTGCTTCCCAACAGACGGATCTTGAAGAGTCAGCTTTATTAATGAGCACCGCCCCTCGTTAATAACCAAGAGTCGAAATTTTACTTTGAACTCGTTGGTAGTGGTTTAAAGCTGCGCACTCGATCTGGGGTTGCAAGAAGAGTCGAGTTGTACGCTTGGACTGTGCCCCAGTGGTGACGGCAGAGGGTGGTCCTGCGGAGTTGCTGTCCTGAAGAGTGGGCCTGGAGGGTTGAATTGGATGACGAGTAGGATACCACTTGAAGATCACGAATCCAAGATTCAATTTAGACTGACTTCATTTGGCGAAAAACCGCCCTTTATAAACTGTTCGGGCGTGATTCCCCTACAGCCGTTGGCATTTTGAGATTTCGTCATCCAACGTTTTTTAAGGTATGGTGGGAGGAATGTTCATATGATTACCAATGTATTCAAAAGGGATGTTTCTGGGCAATGTACCATCACCCCGATGCGACCCCCCATTTCCCCAGGTGCGGGTGAAGTTTTTGAGAGAAAGACAGGACGAGCGCGCACTGGCCTCTCTCTAATTAATGTTCTTCTAATGTCAAAAGTGGCATGTTTACGCATCTTTTTGACGTTCATTGCCCATAAATTTGACACGTCCTTTGACGATGGATAACTATTGTTCATTAGAAGCCTCGCGTGTCAAATGGAGTGGACCTTTTGAGGCTGGAGATGTCCCCTTCTTTGGACAACAAGAACTCATCTGGTGAATTGTGCCAATTCCTGGAAGCCATCTCATAACTTTCGTTAGGTATGGGGTGCAGGTGACGTCATGATCCCGGCCGACCCCCTGGAACCAATGGGGGCAGGCACTCGGAGCAGATGTACCCGCTATTGGCCTGCCTTTTCCTTTGTCGATATCGGCAAACCGGTGGCTGAGGTGGCCCATCTCTGAATTGCCGACATTTTTAATTCTTCGGGGCAGCTCCCATCTGCGGTTATCATTGGAGGGTTGTTTGAGTTATTGGCCCCCAAAATTCAATGGAGTCAAAAGGATCTCCTTAGCTGCGCCTTTCAGCAATTGTGTGGCTTCTTTTTAGATGATTCGTGGTTTCCAGGTGTTGTCGCCTTGATGGTCACTCCTTAACGCCTTTCGGGTCATAATGACGGCCACTTGAATACCTGCTAGGCGGTCTCTTTTACTGTGGTCACTTCGCATAATCGGTATTTAGGTCGGTCATAGTGACATTCCTTGCTATTGTATGGGATTTTCCAAAGCCCCATTTTTTGTGGTTAGACCAAGTTTTCCGAATATTTATAAATAATCATAACCGTAGTGACTGCGGCGTCCGCAACAACTCCACGAGGATTTCCATAAGTTATTAAAGGAGTCTACAAAGAAATTTAACAAGGTTCTGGAAGAGATGAAAACGAAACCTGCAATCGAACGCCCAACCCCCATGACTGCAGAGGTGGAAAGTGATGAAGTCGAATCCTCAACCACCGAGGAAGAAATAACAGAAACATTGATACATCAACCTCAGAACACAACTTTACGTCAAAGAAATGATTCCAGAATACCTCTGGGTCCAACGCCTGCAAAACATCAACTACCACTGGCAGGATCCACCCCATTCACCCTTGCTCTCCCTAGCAAAGAGAAAGCAACCCGTGACCTGGGAAAAATCATGGAAACAAGAGAGTTGGAAGAGCTTCCCGTGGAACACCCTGGGCTAATGATGAAATAAATGGGGATACACCATCTCATGAAAGAAATAATAACGTACGACTGGAAAACTCCATCAACTCGAAGAGATACCGTCGGGAACGCATTCGAGAAAGCGAAAACCTGCTTACCCCAGAGTTCATAATTGAACCAAAACAGCTCACAGAAATTAAGGATAATGAAATAGATGCACTGCCCGAAGAACACGACTCGGAATCTGCAGATGAAGACATCCCAGAGGATGATGAGCGGAAATTATACACCCCCTTCCAATCAATCATTCCACAGGATGATGAATTGAATTTTCAAGAAAACATCATACACAGCCGAGATGAGCTAACCTATGAGAAAGACCACATTGTTCATCTTCTAGCAGCTGACTGCGAAATAAACAGTGTCTCCTCGAAACTACTTGTCGACCTGCATTATTTTGATCCAAAGAAAATCTTGGAAAATAACCCGAAAATCGGAAGGGTTATGATCATTAAAAATAGCAACCGTAAGTTATTCCTCGTCCTCGTAAAACACAATTTTTATGATCAAGTACGACGGTTTGACTTGAGGACGTGTTTACATAACCTTCACTATGCATTGAAAACACACCAAGTAGACACATTTCGAGTAGCCGGTAACAACGACAAGCTCAAAGGAAATTTTTCTCTGGCCAAAGAGGTAGGCAGAGAATTCAAAGGAACCCACATCAAAATCATCATCTGCGAACGCAATATAAAAATTCCATCCACAGCCCTAATCCCTGAGCTAATCAAGGAAGGACATGATTCACTTATGGCAGGACATAAAGGAGTCGTCAAGACGTATCTCCGCATCAGAGAAAAATTCTACTGGCCAGGAATGAAATCGGACTTCGAGAACTACATCAGAAAATGTCATGTCTGCCAAATCGAAAAACTGAGGAGAATAAAAGTCAAACAACCCATGCAGATAACGAACACCCCACTGGAACTGTTTGAGAAAATTTCAATCGATGTTGTAGGACCACTTCCTCCTTCCCCCTCCGGTAATACAGTAATCCTTACCATTCAGGATAACTTTTCAAAATTATGCTGTCGCGGAAGCGATTGCCAACAATTTTATAGCAATTTACGGGTGCCCCAAGGTCATATTAACAGACCAGGGTACTTTTTTTCAAAGTAAAATATTGAATCATTGGGCGAGAATTTTTAAAATTAACCACGTAACAACTTCAGGATACAGACCGGAGTCAAATGGTTCTTTAGAGCGGAGTCATCATTCTCTACTAGAATACCTAAAAGTTTTCAGCAAGGAATACAACGACTGGGATGCTCTACTACCATTTGCTATGTTTTCGTATAGTACAATGATTCATAGCACTACAAAATATACACCCTATGAACTTGTATATGGTAGACTCGCCCGCATGCCCACGGCACTGAGTGAAACGAAAGGCATTGGAACGTACGAAGACTATTTAATCGATTTTATCGTGAGATTGGAGGCAGCTCAAATAAAAGCTGCCGAAAACTTATAAACGCCAAACATAAGTCCAAAAAGAACTACGACAAGAACGCAAAATTTGTAGAATTTAAAGCCGGTGATTTTGTCTATGTCCAAAAAGAGCCCCGAATTAACAAATTCGATGCCCACTACACGGGGCTCTATGATGTAATAGCCTTGCCACCACGAGGGAATGTGGTAATAGAATTAGACAATGGATTAAGGCGCAAGAAACATCCAAACAAATTGAAAAAGTGTTACAAATAATTGTCATACTCTTTCAATTTGTAGAACCCTAAAGCGCCTCATAATTACTAACACTGAAAACTGGACCAGCAGTTCGACAACAAATTATTCTTCTTTTCGGGTACTAATCAAAATGGAAATCCTATCGATGCTATCCACCATATTGGGAATGCTAAGTCACGTCATCGAAGGAATTGGGACAACTCCACGTTATGAGATCCACCCACTAGAAAACAACCCAGGAATCTACTACGAGCCCATGAAACCAATCAGGATGTCAACGGCAACCTGGAAGTTGACAGTCACCATCGATGTCCAAGGCGTAGTAGACGCACACCAGACCAAGTGGGATAAAGTGAACCAGCTTCTAGGACCGTGTAGGAACCAAACCCAGAACAACGAAGCCTGTAAAAACGCCTTGAGGGTAGCTAGAGTCAAAATCCTAGAGGAAGAAGCTGAAAAAATTCGCCAACAGCTCAAAGTCCTGCTGAGAAATGATGAGGCACCAAGAAGTAAGTAACTGGATTAGCGTTTATTCAACCACAAACTAGATACATCATCGTTGCCCTGGACAATCAGCATTATTTCCCAGCAACAGATGAAAACTTCCGGAAATGCGTACAAGTGGAGGCATCATATTTATGCCCAATGCACGCCATGCAACACCAACACGAAATGCCCACATGCAAAATAGGATTACTATTACTCCCCGATCTTGAGGTAATGAAAACCTGCGACGGTAAGATCCTAAGGACACATAAAACTCAGTGGACATGGTTAGAAGAGTCATACACACGGCTATTCTCCACAGCAGAATCAACATCATTGAGTGTAGTGTGTCAAAACTTGGAGAGTTTCACTATCAAAATATCGAATACAGGAATCCTAAATCTCCAAGGAAATGGTGAGGCACACACATCTTCTGATGTGATCAAGAGCACAGGAACAGCAGAGTTTAGACTGTCGGAACTTCATGTTGCCCCGATGAATCTTGATTTGCCAGTGTGGTCACCGAATCTGACGAGGGAATCCAAGTACCGGATCTGCTAAGAACAATAAAATTAGATCCATTGCCAAACAACACCCATATAACTGACATGGCAACCTACCAACACACGCTGGATATGATCGCCAATCACAAGATTGAGGACTATAAAAGTGATTTCATCCACATAGGAATGACCAGTATAATCGGGTCCCCAACGACAATTATCATAATCGTAGTGATTGTCCTGCTGTGCAAGATGGGAACATGCAACGCAGCTACAAAAATCTGCTGCCACAAAGGGCCGCAAAGAACCTTCCCTCCACAGCCAGTGATCACAGCGCCACGGCTAAGATACGAGCCGAAGGAACAAAGAGTGGAAGTCATTCAACTGCGACCACAAGCACCATCAGTGACCCCTTAACATTCAATTGTAGTCCAGGGAAATGTCAATTAAGGGTTTCATCTCCCGCTTCCGTACTAAAAACACGCACAAGTAAGGAACATGGTCTACTGGGATGGCAAAGAAGCAAGATGAGGTGGAAACAAACACAAGAAAAAAAATTAAAAAAAAAAAGAAGAACCTCAAAGTGTTGCTTTGCCATGCCAGTACACAATGGGTAGATTAAATAAATAAAAACAAATATAAAAAAAAAATAATATATATAAATATATTAATAAGAAAAATAAAAAAAAATTTTTTACAATAATTATAAGAGTATATTAATAATATATATACAGGGTGTCCCAGAAGTACGTGCCGATAATTAACCGGCATGTACAGGGGGTGAGTCCGACCCAAAAAGTCCTTTACCACTTTTGGATCGGAAGCACCCCTCCGGAGATACTGGGGTAAACAGGACAGCCAATGACGCTGCCGCGTTAAGCGGCAGTACGTCGGTGTGGCTGTCGCGCTCGA
>NW_011887885.1:79604-85368 GCF_000806365.1 Fopius arisanus | reverse complement strand
CCTTCTGGCTCGAAGGGGAATCACTCACACTCGAGCGCGACAGCCACACCGACGTACTGCCGCTTAACGCGGCAGCGTCATTGGCTGTCGTGTTTACCCCAGTATCTCCGGAGGGGTGCTTCCGATCCAAAAGTGGTAAAGGACTTTTTGGGTCGGACTCACCCCCTGTACATGCCGGTTAATTATCGGCACGTACTTCTGGGACACCCTGTATATAAAAAAAGAGGTTATCCAGCCGAAGCCAAGGGCTGCCACACAATCGACTAAAAAAAAAGAGAAAAAAAAAACAGATATTAATTAATACAATAATTTCAACAAGATCACCCCCATAAGCGGCGTTGTAAATCTCGTCGCGGTTGAATAACTTGCATCTCCAACTGCTGCTGGAGAAATGCCTCCCGTCGCCGTGCCTCAACCTCACAACGGAGAGGGTCAGCCCACAAAAGAATTTGCAGGGCCTGCTCGAAAGCTTCAGAGTGAAACTGGGCCCACTCAGTCAAAAAAGAGGGAATTTCCGCAGCCTCACTCAAATAAATCAAAAAGGCGTCAAACCATTTGCCGGAACTCAGAAATCTGAAAAAAAAAAAATAATAAATAAATAAATAAATAAAAATAGTAATAATAATAATACACAATGATATATATACCAAAACAAATATTCACAGAAGCAAAGAAGCAATTCCAAGAGGCAGCAATGAGCGCTACTACCCACCAAGGAACCCCCTCAAGGGGAGAACGCTCCCTTACCACAACCATTTCCTCCAGCAGCCAATCTACGCACCTATCCTCATCACCAACCAGAAAAACATTCTCCATCTAAAAAAAATATATATATATAAAAAAAATAATAATAAATAAATAAATAAAAATAATAATAATAATAATATTATTTTTACCAAAGAGCTAGAAATAATAAATTGTAGGATTAATATACGGATTATTATCAGTCTAATACCGACCGACGGATTACCGTCAGTCTAATACCGACCGACGGATCACCATCAGCGTAATACCGACTGACGGATTACCGACGGTCTATTATTGACCGACATACGAAGAGGCAGCCGTATCGGCGGGCAACTCCACTAACGGACCGCCAACCGATACGACGGCCTCTAAAAGCCACCGACCAATCCAAGCGGGGCGCAGTGAAGAGGGAAACCCTCCACCACACAGATAATAAATAATATGAAATAAATGTATATATATATATATATATACAGGGTGTCCGAGATAAAATTGTACACCCAAATAACTATTGAATGTGGGTAGTAATCGAAAAATCTTTCAAATAGAAGTTGTAGGGCTCCAAGTGGTAAAAATAATGAGATATGTTTTGAGCATTTAAGTCTTCATGTTTTTATGCTACAAGCATAAGTTCATTTTTTTCATATGTGATCAAACATTTTTTTGTAACAAAAGTTGTTGTACTCGATGAGATGAATCTAATGATGTCACACTTAATGTGTTTTTTATGCTTTCTGAGCTCAAAAATAATAAAAATGGAACTTGTCAACGATATTCCAAATTCAGACACGATAAACAGAAAGTGGCCTTTAAATAAGAACCAGTAAACACCAAAGTGTAAATACCAGAGCTATCTGGTGTACCTTAGTGTTTATTGTTTCTTAGTTAGTACGAATTGGGTCGTTATTGAGTTCAGATTATTTTTGAGTGACTTCGCGTATCATGTTTTATTCCGCAAATGAAGTTGTGGATATTCTACTGGTTTTGGGAGAATGCCGAGGTGCATATCGCGCGGCCGCTCGATTGTATCGACAACGGTACCGAAATCGATAACGTCATCCCTCAGCTTCATGCATTCGGATTATCGAGAGAAATTGTCGAAGAGGAAGAGTTCTGCAACGACGACAACGACAACAACGGATGAATCCTGACAATCCTCGTACGCTCACTGTTTTGGCCATGGTTCACATGAACCCTCACATCTCTTTAAGAGAAATTGAGAAAGATTCAGGTATTCCACGAAGCACAGCTCACGATATTTTGAAATCGAACCGTTACCATCCATACCATATCAGATTGACACAAGCACTGTCTGCACAAGATAGACAGAATCGTGTTGCTTTTTGATACTGGGCCATAGGGATCTTGAATGAAAGTCCCGAGTTTTTCCAAAATGTCCTTTTCAGTGATGAAGCGACGTTTAAAAGTACGGGCGCATTAAACCGTCATAATTCCCATTATTGGTGTATTGAAAATCCTCACTGGACTCAGCACATTGACCACCAGCATCAGTGGAGTGTAAATGTTCGGTGTGGCATTGTTGATGGGCAAGTGATTGGGCCGTATTTTTTCAATGGAACAGTCACCGGTCAACGCTATTTACAGTTTTTACAAGATGACCTCCTAGTTTTATTGGAACATGTACATGTACATTGTGGCAGAGTGCCCGTGGAGGATTACCAAGACCGGGAGTGACGATCGGGAAAGAACGGCTCTTGGGGATTAATTGTTCGGAGGAGTCTCCCCGCACCCAGGAGTTTTGAGGAAGGATTGAGAAAGCCGCCATCCCCATGAGTACCCTCTATTACCTTTCCCGCCCCAGCAAAGATCAACTGACCCCCCGTAATAGTGTTCCCTTTAACGGTGAGCCTCTAATCTCAGTGTATTAATTTACTCGTGTAGAGTAGCAATAATTTTTGTGAGCAATCCCCCTATTATCGAATACTTCAATCGTCCCCCTAAACTCACCCTTTTCTCTTGTTTATTAGCTTCGCCCGTCTTTTTTGCGGTATTATTCAATTCGATCGGTATTATTATTAATTATCAGTGTGTCGCAAGTTGGCTGGCCTTACCCTCCGCCCTTGATTTATCACTAAGGGAAGGCCTTGGATTTGCCTGTTAAATTAATATATTTAATTCCCCGGACAAGGTCACAACATATAAAAATCAAATTGTTATGTTTTTAGAATTGATTTTAATATTTTCTGAGGAAGAATGCTACATAGAAAAGTTGTGTCTGATAAATGATCAATATACATTGTTTAAAGTATTTTCCGCATTTGCCCTTGCGGCTTGAGCTTCCCATGCAACGACTTTGACTGATCTATTTTCATCGTTGTTGAGTAAAAATGACATGACTGATCCTGTGGATTGTTTTTGAGGAGCATTAAGTTCTTCGACGAATCCGATAACTTCCCTAGAAAAATTAGTCAATATTGGTTGAGATTATTCTTCTAATATTTTAACATAAAAACAATCAAAATAATTTGAAGTAAGAACGGAAGTTTACGACAAAACTCAAATATTTCTTTTAAACATGAAAAAAATTGAATTTTTTCAATTCTACACCGCGGAAAAAAATAGTTAATTGAAATAACAAATTTTTATTCCGAGCCTTGCATCTCATTGGAAGACTCATCATCTGTGCATGGGGTATTTCAAAATCATTCCCCAAATTTCGTTTATTTTGTTTTTATTTATGAAAGCTTATACAGTCCTAATTAATGATTTTTCGTCATTTTAATACGCGCAATCTAAGAAGATGTTTATATAATGGCTCTGCGGATGAATGCAGTTATCCAGAAAAATTATACTTTTTTTTTATAAAAACGAAGAATTTTCAGTTATAATATTAATTTTTTTTCCTGCATATGACTTCAGAAACGACAGAAAATTCCGGGGAGGAGAGAGCAATAGTTTACTTACACAGATGGATCTCCTATTTTGAGGTTATCCATATCTTCTGATGATGTATATTTAATTATATTGCTCTGCTTCTTATCTATTAACGAATGTTTTCGTTTGGTTCCACTTTCCTGTTTTTTTTTTCAAGTTTTGAATCGTTTCTGTTCTTGATATTATCAGTAGTGTCTAAAAATATTGAATAAATTTATATATCTCAATTTAATGTTTTTATATTGAAATAAATAGACTCTAACAAAATGAAATTAATATTTAATCTTTTTACATATTATACATTCACTTACCATTTTGACTGGACAAAAATTGTCTAAATCAAGTCAATAGAAATGACGTCAACTATTTTAGTAAAGTTTCGTAAAGGGTTCAAAAAGAGCAAAAGGATAAAAGGGTATGGTATGGTAAGGGTATGGTTAATCTTTATGATGAAAAATCACTACAAAAAACAATCAAATGAAAAAAAAATCTGTCCACATGGGAATATGTTCAAAGCGTCAAAGTGGTGACATATATTGCGACGTAAATTTCGGAGGTTCACGGAACCCTCCGTCCGTCAGCCCGCCCTCTGGTACCAAAACACTCCAAAATAAAATCAAAATCCAAATGTTAGGCGCCAGGTCATTTAACGGAATGACCACCGTCGAAATCCTTCTCCACTTTCAGCTTCAACTGCTCCAGTAGCTCATCACGTAGAGATTTAAAAATCGGAAGCTGAAAGGGGATGCAACTGGAATTCTTTGTGAAATAAATAAAATACGGAATTGTCGGGGAGAACAATATTTAATAAAAAAAAAAAAAAATAAGTCTCCGTACATTATAAAAAAATAAATAAAAAAAATCCCCTTAATCGTCTAAATGTTACTGCACATAAATTAATCTTTAAAATCACCGTGGTCTAATTAGATTAACTGAACAGTTTCTGAAGTATATTAAATCAATAAATGAATAAATAAATAATAATGAATTAGTCAAATAGGTCCAAAAGATTAACATCAAACAACTGACTAACGAGACTCAAGTTGTTATTATCATAAAAACTA
The DNA here is from genome assembly GCF_000806365.1 of Fopius arisanus. Taxonomy (NCBI): domain Eukaryota; kingdom Metazoa; phylum Arthropoda; class Insecta; order Hymenoptera; family Braconidae; genus Fopius; species Fopius arisanus. Next base: position 80,662 of record NW_011887885.1, on the reverse strand, counting down.
AATAAAAATGAATAATAGAAAAGACAACTGAGTTACAAGAATCACTTGCTCAGAGTCGGAAAAGTCAAAATTTCAATCAGAAGAATATTACATTAAATCGTCCAAAATACTCGGTGACTCGAAACAGTAACACAGAAAATCGATCGGTCGTCGTGACCTCGGACAACAATAACACAAGAAAATATGAATTAGGAGACAAATAATTCCAGCGTCACGAGACCTTGAAAACAGCAGAAATTAAGATAAAATCCAATGGCGAGATTAAAAATTAGGTTTCGCGACACAAAATTATCGAACAAAAAGTCACGAAACTATCCAAAGTATTAAGTAACAAATTTAATATAAAATAAACCTGAGATAACTGAGCCGAACACGAGAGAGAGAGAGAGCCAAAAGTCGCTGAGAGAAGTGGCCAGAGATTCACTGATAAAATAATTAACGAATAGTCCTTCAGGACTCGGATATAGGTAACATCAAATAGAATAAATTAAAATCTCTGCCCACCATAAAAAAAAATTGATAAAATAAGAACGGCCACCACGCTCGCCCAAATCTCCAAAAATCTCCTCAATACCCTCGAACTCCTCAAAAAGCCCAAGAAACGGGTGAGTATAATGTATGGCGTCCCTCAAACTTAGTTGGCGTCCTTGATCCAGAATTTCGACACTAGGTCTGCCCTAATTAACCACCAGACGGGAAGTGATTTTCGTAGACACGTGAAAATTCGAAACAGGTAGGTTACGCGGTGATATTAGGTAATGGTGGGGGTGACAACGACATCATTTACCAATCCCACTGAAGCAGACATGCGTAATAGAACAAAATTTAAAAAATCACAAAAAAATTTTGTGAAAAAATGGCGCCAAGTCGACGTGAATCTGATCGCCTCCAGGACAGAAACATGGGACAATTACTGAATAGTTGAAATGACACAGTAGGCGAACTGATTATGGTATAATCTTATTTTTTAAAAACCATGGAAATATTAAAAAATGCCAAGTTTATGCTGACAGCGTCAACTAGGACAATTTTCCGCAGTTTTAGTTCCGATTGGAAAA
>NW_011887885.1:74574-77312 GCF_000806365.1 Fopius arisanus | reverse complement strand
TCGAGTGGCCTCGTGCCGTTTCCAGGTCTTAGCCTGGGGGCCAGGGGGGAGTACACTCTTGCGCACGAGGAGCATGAGTCATACTCCGCCTGTTGGCAGCTGTTCCCCAAAACCGTTGTATAATTACAAGATAATGAGATTCATCAAGAAGAAAAAAAAACCGCGAGATCCGCGGAAAAACCCGCGGGATCCGCGACACACGATAAGATGTTCGTAACGACTAAAGTAATTACGTAATTATCAATCGATGCATTCAAGCAATAATCCACTTACGAATTTATGACTTGCTAGGGAAATGCTAAAATATACTTGTAAATTTTTACTATGTTCCCGGCAATGTAATGATACTCAGTGAATTGAAGGGGAAAAATTAGGCGCGCCAAGTTGACTTTTTTCCGAATCAATTTCCTATGGACGGGTTTGAAACAGTATATTTTGTCATTAGGCCGAAAAAAAAACTTTTCTAGCGAAGATGAGGTTTGCAACAATCATATTGGTCGACAAATTTTTTTTGGCCGTATGACGCCCACTATTTTTTGTCATAACAGCCGTAGTCAGCGTTTCGTGGAGGCGAAGCAAAGCAACGCAGCCGTAGAATACCGTCTTACAGCCGGAATGACAAAAGCCTTTATTAACAATAATCGATTTTCCAATCGGAACTAAAACTGCGGAAAATTGTCCTAGTTGACGCTGTCAGCATAAACTTGGCATTTGTTAATATTTCCATGTATTTTTAAAAATAAGATTATATCATAATCAGTTCGCCTACTGTGTGATTTCAACTATTCAGTGATTGTCCCTTGTTTCTGTCTTGGAGGCGATCAGATTCACGTCGACTTGGCGCCATTGTTTCACAAAATTTTTTTGTGATTTTTTAAATTTAATATTTATATGATTTTTATAAAAATTGTGTGATTTCATCCATGGAGTTATTGTCCCATGCTTCTATCTTGCGTTTAAATTAGCGTCGACTTGGCGCCATTTGTTCACAACATTTTTTTATGATTTTATTTTTTTTAATAATTTTTTTCAATAATTACCAAACAAATGATGCAATCAAAAGTATTGGTAACTGATTTAAGCCTCTCTGACATGTGTTAGTTCATCATAGTAATTTTTCTTAACGAAATATAATTTATATATTCATGTTTTAGTTTTTATTCAGTCATTCAAGTTGATCATTGAAAAATATCACATAAAAAATTTAAATTTGGAGGTAATATTTTAATTCAAATATTAACACTCGATTCCAATTGTTGAAAGGTAATTCACAAATGCTAGGTTGTTTAGGTAATTAATTTTAACTGAACTAAAATTTTTAATTTGGTGGTTATATTCAAATCATTAAATTAGCAACAATCGATTCCAATTGTTAAAGAGTAATTCACAAATATTAGGTCATTTAGGTAATTAATTTCAACTGAACTAAATTTTTAATTTGGGTGTTATATTCAAATCATTAAATTATTAACAATCAATTCCAATTGTTGAAGAGTAATTCGCAAATATTAGGTTATTTAGGTAATTAATTTTACCTGAACTAAAATTGTTAATTTAGTTGCTATATTCAAATCATTAAATTATTAACAATCGATTCCAATTGTTGAAGAGCAATTCGCAAATATTAGCTTATTTGGGTAATTAATTTTAACTGAACTAAAATTTTTAATTTGGTTATCATATTCAAATCATTAAATTATTAACAATCGATTCCAATTGTTAAAGGGTAAGTCACAAAGATTAAATGACTTGACGCTCTTTGATTGGCTTACAAGCACGGGCTCCATCCTGGTTCATGCGCCACCGCTACGGACTCGTGCGGATGAATTCCGTAAGCTCAGACAATTTCCTCCAATTTACTAGTTTTATTCCCTAGAACAGCCCACCCAAACAGCGCTAGGGAATAGTAACGCTCTCGAAATAAAACTCTTGAAAAAGTGAATTCGTATCCGTTGCTATGGAGTTATTTTTGTAATAATGCGATAAGTGAAAAAAGTAAAAATCGCATCAGAAAGATCAACCGCGATTTATACAATGTATCTAAGGATACTTTTGCAAAATAGCGTGCGTTTAAAGGGGAAAAAAGCCATTGAAGTTTTTTTAAGGGGTTAGGGGCGAGTTGTTAGCTGTAATATAATACACGACAGCTCTCTGCCTGTGACGTCACCTCTGCCTGCGACGTCAACTTGGCAGATACGCTATCGCGTATCTTGATTCTTCTTCGTTGTCTATGTGGTGTAAAGTGGTATTTGTACCAGTTACTGGTTCTCGACCGTTTCGCGATTTTAGAGACCTCCACCCGACGGCAAGTCACCTTCAATGGCGAGAGGTAATGAGAAGAGTGGAGAATATGTTTTAATTTTATTTTGTTTTATTTTTGAATTCAATTACGCGCCACCGCTTTGCATTTGAGGACGTCCTCGAGGATCTTCAGGAAGCCGAGAGATGTCGTCAGGTTATTTGAATTTTGATAATTGACGGGATTTTGGATGTGACCGATAAAAGAGCCAAAATGCCGTCATCCTAACATCGGAAGTGACGCAGTAATGGACACACGTGGCTGACTGGAGATCAGCGGATATTTTATTATCAGTTCAGTTGTGAGAGACTTATCTCTCCCATGGTAGCAAATAACGCAGGAATTAATGTTGAGATATCAGGGAAGCGCTGAGATTTTATTTTCAATAATTAAGGACAGTTAATTATTGTTAAGCATCGCGAATTTAAGAGCGCATGCG
>NW_011887885.1:63486-71899 GCF_000806365.1 Fopius arisanus | reverse complement strand
TTGGAGTATTACTTTTGTTGTAACAATAAATATTGTTAGCCAGGAATAATCCATCCTTTAAATATTATTGTGGGAAAGGAAAACAGCCCACTACATTGGTGACCCCGACGTGATGCGGGTGGATTTAAAAAGGTAACCTCAAAGTCACCACGTTGCTCCAAAACGAACCACGGCAAGCCTGACTCCTTCAATCGACGCAACCCGTTAAGATGACGATTGAACATTCTCCAACACGTTCGGGAAATAACGACGCAGACCTTGGAAGCCAGGAAACTCGTTTACAGCAACAGCAACTAGTAATTGATGAACTCCAACAACGTCTCCAACATCTCCAAACAGAAGGGACGTCTTTAATCCCAGGTACACACTCCCAGCCAGGTATTTTACCATTTCAGACACAGGGTGACACAGTACCTACTCAGACTTTGGCCGCCATCAACCAAATTAAATTACCAGGATTCTGGAAAACCAACCCAGATCTGTGGTTTATTCATGCCGAAGCTCATTTTTACACGAAGAAAATCACAGTCGACAGTACCAAATACTTTCACGTGGTTTCTGCTTTGGACGCCGACTGCCTCAGACAGGTATCGGATATCATCAGACACCCTCCCGAAGCAGATAAGTACAAAAATATCAAAGATGAACTTATTGAAAGATTTAGTGATTCCAAAGAAAAACAATTACATAAGCTTCTCACAGGATTGGAACTAGGCACCAGGAAGCCTTCTGAACTCCTCAGAGAAATGAAAAATCTCTCTGCTGGTTGTGTCACGGATGAAATGATACGTACACTCTGGTTGAACCATCTCCCAATTACATTACGCAGCATTCTATCCGCAACAGATGATCTTGATGTAGACAAAATGGCCACGTTAGCAGACAAAGTCAACGACGTAACTTCTGGACACACAGTTATGGCTACACACACTCGCAATACCACCTCCAGTTCCACCGTGGAAGAGCAAGTACGAAAGTTGAACGAAAGATTCGAGACACTGGTTCAAGGGTTCAGTGAGCTGACAGCTAGAATCAACAGGTTGAGTCCTACACATCATCGCTCGCGGTCCAGGTCGAAATCAACTAATGTCAACTCTGCGAACAACTCCAATCGTTCGGGAGTATGCTTCTACCACTGGAAATTCGGCGAGAAGGCGAAGCGATGCATCGAACCCTGCTCAGCCAGTTCGACGACTGGACAGGCGGAAAACTGATGAAGCTGTCGTCAATAAATTCCGTTGACGACAGCATCAACCAAAATATTCCTACAGAGAAGAGATTACACATGATCGACATACTCACTGGACAGAAATTTTTAATTGACTCTGGATCAATTGTCTCAGTGCTTCCTGTGAAGTATTTCGCCGTCAACCCTAAACGCGATGCATTTAATCTCTATGCTGCTAATTCCTCGGTAATTCATACGTACGGAAACAAAATACTTACGTTGGACTTCAATTTGAGGAGAAAACTTACGTGGACGTTCCTCCTTGCTGACGTAGAATCAGCAATTGTAGGAGCGGATTTTCTATCCCACTATTCGCTGTTGATCGATTTACATAATCAACAGGTCATTGACTCCATCACTTCACGTACTTCAAAAGGCGAAGTGTACCGGACGTCACTCTACGGGATATCAACACTAAGTTTCAATCATAAATACCGAGATTTACTGCAAGACTTCATAGAGATCACTAAACCATCACGCACACCAACTTCACAAAAATCTTTCTTTGCACACAGGATCATAACCACCGGACCACCAGTCGTCGAACGTCCTCGTAAATTGGCTGGGAAAAAAGCCATTGCAGCCAAAAATGAAATTAATATTCTGTTGGAATCCAATATTCTCAGACCATCCAGCAGTCCATGGGCCAGTCCAATTCACCTCACCGAGAAGGCATCAAATGGCTGGCGACTTTGTGGAGATTATCGGAAGCTAAATGCACTGACGAAACCGGACAAATACTCTCCACCTCTCATCCAAGACCTCTTTCCACTTTTATTTGGCAAAAAGGTTTTTTCTACTCTGGACCTAGCTCGTGCATATCACCAAATACCAATGCACGAGGATGACATCGAGAAGACGGCTATCACCACACCTTGGGGCCTTTTTGAGTACCTCGTCATGCCATTTGGACTTCGTAATGCAACACAAACGTTCCAGAGATTCATTGACTCCATATTTAGAGATCTGGACTTTGTTTTTGTCTACATTGACGACATTCTGATAATGTCAGCAACGCCTGAAGAGCACGAGAAACATCTCAGAATAATTTTTAGAAAGTTACATGAGCAGGCTCTTACCATCAATGTGGACAAGAGCGTACTTGGACAGTCTGAAATTAACTTTCTCGGTTATACTATCACTGCTGAGGGCTATCGACCGTGTACGAAGCGTGTGGATGACATCATTAATTACCCAAAACCTGTCACAGTCATAGAGCTTCGCAGATTCTTGGGAATGTTAAACTTCTATCGCAGTGTCCTTCCCCACGCAGCAGCGCACCAAGTACCCCTAAATTCCTACTTAAAAAACACTCAGAAAAAGAATGACAAAACAAGGATCAATTGGACCACTGAGGGGGAGCAGGCATTTGAAAAGTGCAAGCGGAGCCTAGCCTCTATTACACTCACAGCATACTTATCACCTACTGCGCCTCTCATTCTCACAACAGATGCCTCGACAACAGCTCTTGGAGCGGTATTAGAACAAATTGAGGACAAAACAACAAAACCAGTTGGATTCTTTTCGAGGAAGCTGAGTGACACTGAGACTAGATACTCCACGTATGATCGTGAACTCCTGGGAATCTTCTCCGCCATCAAACATTTCAAACATCTGCTGGAATGCCGTCAGTTTATTATCATGACTGATCATAAACCATTAACCTACGCTTTCCAACAAAAGCTGGAGAAAGCTTCTGATCGACAATTGAGACAGTTAGATTACATCTCTCAATTCTCAACTGACATCGTTCACATCAAGGGTGAGGACAATATTGTAGCTGATGCTCTCTCTAGGATCAACGCCATCAGTACGATCAACATGCCAACACCACTGGATTCTCGCACCATACAACAGCAGCAAGAACTTGATGAGGAATTGCCCGCTCTGATTGCCAGCAACTCCTCACTCAAACTGCAAAAACTCATATTGGAATCAGATGTCAGCATCTTTTGCGATATTTCATCTGGAGTAGTCAGGCCATACATCCCAGCCACACTTCGCAAACAAGCGTTTGACAGTGTTCATGGTCTGGCCCACCCCAGTGGCAAAACAACGTCTCACCATCTACGACAAAAATACATCTGGCCAGGCATTAAAAAAGACGCTCTAAAGTGGTCACGAGAATGTCTGCCATGCCAAAAATCGAAGATTCATCGACACAACAGACTACCACCCAAGGAAATTGATGTCCCGGACAACCGCTTCAACCACATCCACCTTGACCTCATCATATTACCAGAGGTAAAAAACTTTCGTTATTGTCTCACGATAATTGATCGTTTTTCCAGGTGGCCGGTTGCCGTCCCTCTTCGGGACATGACAGCAGATACTGTGGTCACAGCATTATTTGATCACTGGATTTCATCATTCGGAACACCTCTGACGATTACAACAGACCAGGGTTCTCAATTCGAATCAGAATTGTTTGAGGCCCTTACCAACTTCATTGGAGCCTCCAGAGTTAGAACAACGCCCTATCATCCTGCATCGAACGGCATGATTGAGCGTTGGCATCGAACCTTGAAGGCAGCACTCATGTGTTCACCCAAACCCTGGACTGAAATACTAACAACTGTTCTTCTGGGACTTCGCACCAGCTTTAAGGAAGACCTCCAGGCTACACCAGCTGATCTCCTTTTCGGTACCAGCCTCCGTGTGCCAAACGAATTCTTCATCCATGAAGACCTTCCTGCTAATCCCAAGATGTTCCTTGAAAAGCATAGAGAGTTCATGCGAGGACTTCGCCCTACACCCACTGCCCATCACTCAAAATCCAGGATTTTTATACTCAAAAACTTGTATACGTGCTCACACGCATTTATACGTTGCGATCACGTCAAGGCACCCCTGGAACCACCATATATTGGACCTTATCGGATTCTCAAAAGGATCAACGATAGACTCTTCAAACTGGACGTAGATGGACAGGAAAAAACGATTTCGGTTGAAAGATTGAAGCCTGCCTACATTGTCAAAGAAGATCCAACCACACCAGAATCACGAGAAATCAAGAACTCACACCAGGCCGAACGACCTGAGGACTGGGGATCGTCTCTGGAAAAACCAACGAAAACTTATAGCCGCAAAATTAATAAATCCGTATCTTTCAGACTGCCGCAGCAAGACACTTGGGGGGGAGTACATGTGGCTACTCCGTCACGTAGCTCAGATCCAAACCTTGAGACCTACAATACCAACGGAGCCACATCGGGGCAGAACACTGCCAAACCGATGGAACATCCACCACAGCGCAAGAGAGGGAGAAAACAGAAGCTAGCCCCTCGTGACTGCATCGACTAACTACAGCTGTAGCGCCTTTATCAATAACGTTTTATAAAGAGAGTCTTATTAGTTGTTAACTATTTTGGAGTATTACTTTTGTTGTAACAATAAATATTGTTAGCCAGGAATAATCCATCCTTTAAATATTATTGTGGGAAAGGAAAACAGCCCACTACACACTGGCTACTCCTAACGCTATCTATCGGGATACGGACCCAATACGTGGCTCTGATACTCGGTCGGTAACGGTTCGGTGCTCCATCCAGAGATGGCGCCACCGATCCGTCGTTGATGCGATACTGCCCTGCAGTTTTGACTCCAGTGGTCGTGACGTCGCATCCGCTCCGAGGCAGCCACGTGCACGCTCACTCTTTTCGTCGACAGCTCTCGCAGAGTAAAGACGTGCGCTCGAAATTTGTGTACCACAATGGAAAACCCGAACATTCCTTCTACTGGGGTAAGTACATTTTACACGCCTAGCTTGGGATTTTGCAGAGTGCTATTAATTTAACGGCTAATTACCTCCGTAATTAACGCTTTGTAGCGAGTGAATAAGACTTACTGAGCCTCGCCCCAAATGGCGATGGACATCAGATTATCTGTTCACGGTTACCTTTGCCTATCATTGCTATCGTCTACTCTAAAACACTCGGCATGTAAAAGGCTTGATTTTTGACGCACATTTTCGCTCTCTGATGCTTCTGCACGCACACTTAACCTGCTTGGCATGGCTTGCTCCTCCCCTCTTATTTCAGGAGGACCAGGATCCGCAGATCCAGGAGTTGCAGCCCCCCAGAGAAGGTGACCTCATCGACCTGGGAAGCGACCTCTTCTTTCCTGAGGACCCACTCACCCCCCTCACTCCACAGGAGGAGATGTTGGTGATGGACGTGGAAGATGAGGGGCCGCTTGACGATCTCGAGGGGCTGAAGGAGTCACTGCAGGAGACGCCCCCTAGGGAGGCAATCACACCAGACAGTGGGCGGGGTTCGGCACCTCCACCCCCCGCTGTCCCTTCACCAGCTCTCTACGTCGGTCCCTTCGCAGAGATCGACGCTTTGCTCTCTCCAGCCGAAAGGCTGTGGCCCGGACTGACGGCTAGGGTTCAGCAGGCCGTGCAGAGATTGGTTCCCCCAAAACCGGTCCTGACCACAAGTGCCACCCAAACGGAGAGGCCACCAGTAGAGGAGTCCTGGTCCAATGTGGTCAGAGCACCAACACGCCCACAGAAAATTCCTTCTTCTCGGGCTAAAGGGAAAGCCAACGAACACGCCTCAACCAACATCAAGAAAAGGCTGAACCCACCTCTCCAGCCGGATATCTCAAGGGTGGGTGTGATCCCTCGTTTGACACGCGAGATTCCGCCTCCCCTCACCCCTCCGGGACCAGACGCCAAGGCGTTAAAGTCTCAAAGGAGGAGGGAGAGGAGGAGGAAACTCGCTGAGGTGGCCACCCGCCCCTGTTCCACCAGGAGCGACCAAGCCCTAAGCTATGCTCAGGTAGCTGGTACCGCACCGGTGAAACCGCAGTCCTCAGCGAGTGGGGCAACCCAGGTTGCCACCACCACTGCTCTCTCGGGAAGTCAGCCAACAGGCTCGCCTCCCTCGCTTGCTCCCTCAGCGAATCAGCCAACGGGTCCGACTCGCTCGCCAGCACTCTCAACTCCAACCCAGGTCAGTCAGCGTACAACTGGAGGTGTGGCCCCTTCCGGCAGGACCTCCCAGAGGTTCTGCTTCTACTGTCGGACCGCGAGTCACGCCTACCGCTCATGTGAAAAGTACCTAAATGACTTGGAGTATTATGGAGGTAAGCTACCGCCACACCTCGAGTTCTGCTTCGAGTGTGGACGACGAGGACGCACACTGAAATCGTGCCCGAATTGTCGCGAGAAGTGGATCGCTCGAGGCCCCTACATGCAATCAGTAGGAACCAATGTGCCGAGACACCAGCTCCCTAGTCGAGTGTCCACCGACACTCCAGCGTCAGCAAATTTGGTGGCCACCATCACGGCTGCCGTGCTGGCACAGCTCGGTAGAGAGGCCCCTGAGAGGCTCGGAGAGTACCCCGCTACTCACGATGCCCCAGGACCCACCAGACGCCGACGTCGAGGGAGGAGATCCGGTCGTAAACCGGCCGAGTGACTCCACTCCCGGTAACTCCTCGCTCTCTGCGGATAAGCCAGAAGGTAGCTCCCTTCTTGATCTCTTCGGAAAGAACGCTCACTGTGGGAAACCGCCGATTGCTCTCTTAGCCCGACCCTCCAAAAGGGGGCAGCCCTCCCTGCAGTCGACTACTACCAGCGATCTGGCAGAAGGGAACCACAGCTCCAGATGGCTCTCTCAGGACGACGAGATACAACCGCGACAACCTACGCCGGCTGACTATCTTTTTTTTTTACGCTCTCTTTTGTATATGTCGGATCTCTTCGGGGGGAATAAATATGGTTCATGGGAAAAATGTAATGGTTTTTCTTTCTTTCCCACTACCCACTCCTTATTACAGCGCACCACGGGGACGCAGCTGACTCTGGCTAACCCACAGGAGAAAGGGAAGCGGTGGGAAATCTCCTTTGCGGGGAGAAGAGCCGATGACGTCTTCGAGTTCGTCTCACAAGTGGATGACGCTCTTGAAGCCCGGCCAACCCTGCGCGATGGGGACCTACTCGCGGCCCTGCGGGGAGTGCTATCGGGATGCGCCAGAGAATGGTATCGCCAACGTCGCTTCGGCTCATGGGCCGAGGCTAGACGAGAGTTCTTGAGAAGATTCTCGGACCCCGACTACCAATTGGCGCTCCAGGATAAGATCTCTATACCAAGTGGGGGGAAGTCCGCGCACTGCGCCGAGCCACTGGTAAAACCATAAAGGACGCTATCGAGGATCTGGTAATTAACAGATGGGGGACACCAAAGATCCTGATCACGGACAATGGTACTGAGTTTGTCAACAAGGACATCCAGAAGCTGCTGGACGGCACTGGAATCACCCAGAAGACGACTCCGCCGTATCACCCACAGGCCAACCCGACTGAGCGGGTTAACCGGACCTTGAAGACGATGATACGAGCGTTCGTGGACCGCGACCATCGAGAATGGGACCAACACCTTCTCGAATTTCGGTTCGCCTACAACACGGCGTGCCATAGCTCTCTGCAGGCAAGCCCAGCCTTCGCTAACCTGGGACGGGAACCCGAACCCGCCACCAGCCTTCGGCGTAAGTTAGAAGGGAACCCTGAATTACCTCTCGGCCAGACGCGAACGTGGATAGACCGAATGAAGCGGCTACAAACCCTTCAAGGGATATTCCGCCACGCCTTGGATGAGGCACACCTCCGGCAGTCTCACCCCTACAATCTGAGACACCGGGACCGGGAATTCGAAGAGAATGACCTGGTCCTTTGCCGAACGCATGAGCTCTCCAATGTCGCGAAAAACCGCTCGGCCGGGCTATGTAAACCGTTCTCTGTGCCACTCGTAATCACCAAAAAGCTGTCAAAAACAGTATACGAGTTGGCCGACCTCGATGGAAAGGCCATGGGAAAAGCGTCAGTCAATGACCTTAAACCATATAAACCAGAGGCCCCGGCGGACGAGACCCGCCCTTCCAAGAGCTCCCTATGATAGCTCCCTACGACAGCTCTCTCTATAGTCTCTAAAAATCCTAAGAGAAAAGATTTCGAGTACGAAATCTTTTCCCCCACGGAGAAAGGTATGTAACGGGATTTTCGGAAATCCCGCACATTAAACTAAACTTTAGGTTACGTTCTCTAAAAAATCCTGCCACCTCGACCCTCTCCCGGGAATTCCTCGAATCGTCGAAGGGTGTGGGGACTGGGGCCCGAGTGCTTAGGGTGTTAGGAGGCCTGAAGACAGGCAACAGCACAGGGCGGACACGTGGAAACAT
>NW_011887885.1:49448-62361 GCF_000806365.1 Fopius arisanus | reverse complement strand
CCTCGGGCAAGGCAGGGCACCCCCCCTCCTTGCCTTCGTTTCGGTTCTTTCGGTTTTCGTTAGCTTTTGGCCCACAAAAAGCTAGCTGGCGCCCACAGTAATTCGGTTGAATTTTAGGATGCGAGCACGGGAACGGGCGAAGGTAATAACTATCGCCGATCTTCGGGACGAGATCGGGGAAAAGTGTTACAAGTCTCGTGACTCAGTTGTTTGACATTTTTTTTTATTTTGACTAATTTGACTATTTTACGATTACTTACTTATTTATTTATTTATTTTTTATTTATTTTTTATTTATTAGACTTCAGAAAATCTTGATTTAGTGATGATTTGACGACAGTGACTAATTAAAAATAGTATAGTGCGCAGTAACACGTAATCGGTTTAAGGGGATTTTTATTTATTTTTTTTTTGTATTGAGACTGATTTTCTTCAATTAAATATTGTTCTCCCCGACAATTATTTATTTTATTTATTTTATTAAGAATCCCCGTTGCATCCCCTTTCAGCTTCCGATTTTCTAAATCTCTACGTGTCGAGCTACTGGAGCAATTGAGGCTGAGAGCGGAGAGGGATCTTGATACGGCAGTAATTCCGTTTTAAAATTGACCTGGCGCCTAACAATTTTTTTGATTTCCGATTTTCTGTTGGGGTTTAGGTGCCAGTGGGGGGGCTGATGGACGGAGGGTTCCGTGAACCTCCCAAAATTACGTCGCAGTGGTTTGATTGGGTATGCGCTCTAGGAGCACTTGGCTGCGGCTCCGTGAAGTATCTCCAGCTTATCCTCCAATCTGTCCATGTAAGTGGACCTAACACGTTCTTCCCCCTCCGACAGTCCCCTTCTGGGCGAGATTCACTCGAGTTCTTTTAAATCGTATCTCGGTGACCCCAGTGCCCATCTGACAATCTCTACCGGCACTTGCAAAAACAAGCTCGACCGAGGCACTAGAAAGGAAAAGTCGCTTTTTTCTCAAGCCTCTTCAAGTATTTGGGGTCAAGCTTCAAGACCAGGGCTCTGCTCCTATTCTCTATTCTCTAGTTCCTGACTATCCACTTGCCAGTGAAAAGGTTCTAGTTCTCCTAAACTAACAGACCCAGCCCCCTCATACGTTTCCTCGGAAGAACGGTAGTAACCTAAACTATCTTGTAGTAACCTTGGATGCCCTGTCAGTTAGTCACTCCCGTTCCTTACCGCCACGATCCTATTGACCGTTGGGATTGAAGTGATTTCAATCCCTGATTCTGATCCCTCAGCAATTCTTTCCCCCTGGACATACCACGTATCTCCCATCTGCCGTATCGCAGCTATATCTGCCACCACCCAGGAACGAACCTGATTGGCATTCAACGGTTCCACTCGTCTTATTACGGGGGCGTCGAGAGCCTGTATGAAAAAATTGAATATTTTTTTGTGAGACGCTACAACGGTACCGGTATACAGGTTATCCCAGAAGTACGTGTCGATACTGAACCGGCATGAACAGGGAGGGAGTTTGAATCTGTTTCGAATTTGCAACAAAATAATGTGAGGCACACCACATTAGTTTGTTGCAAATTCGATTTGCAACAAATAATATTGAATGGAAAAATCCCAAAAACCCATTTGTTGAGAGATAACGCTAAAAACATTGCCGCGGAGTGATGCGTGAGAGTGAGAGAGAAATACCATGTCTTCTCTCTCGCGCTCACGGATAAACGTAAAACTTTATCCTGCCTACTGCTGGCTAGAAGGGGAATCACTTACACGCACGTATTGCCGCTTAAAGCTGCAGCGTCATTGGCTGTCCGGTTAACCTCAGTATCTCCCGAGGGGTGCGTCCGATCCAAAAGTGATAAGGGACTTTTCCGTTCAGACTGACCCCCTGTACATGCCGGTTCAGTATCGACACGTACTTCTGGCACACACTGCATATTATTGCAGTTATGCCATTTAGGTTATTGAATTTCTTGGAAAATGATACAAACTTTGGGTAAAGGAAATTTCATAAATTGTAATGAAGAATCATTCCTTCCTGCATATGAAGTGCTAGACCACTTTCAAGACGTGCGCGAAATAATTTGTCCAAATTGTAAATGTAGTTGGCTCTCATTTTATTGTGCTAACGTGATTTTTTTCTGACATAGTCTTGATGATCACCATTGTGAATTTACAACTCAACTATTTGGGCAACATAAAGCAAATGCTTTTTCTTCCATCGTCTGCACAACATTCTGATAAATTCCACTAATATAGAATTTATCTATCACCGGAAGCTTTCATGATTGTCCGTATTATTATTATTGTGTCCACATCATTGTTCTCGAATTTCATTATGCGTTTTTCGCTGAAGCGAGTGTATACTCAGAATAAACATTGAACACTTTTCATATGACCCATTTCAATCGTTTTTGAGTCATTATAATTCATAATAAAATCGTTACGAAGACATAAATGAAATAGAATGAATTTGGAGAGAGAGATATCTCATTGTTAGAATATATATGGCATAGAGCTTCTTTCAATCATCCTTATTGCAATTGCATGCTAATAATTTGTGGCATGGCGTTAAGCAGTTCATTCAATATTCATCATATCACAATAAAACGATGGTTAGTTACAGAATGGTGCGGTTGGTAGCAGGAAACAGTGCCGCTGTGACACTCAGGGAGTTGCAAGCTGACACCCAGTATCAATTGGTTATCACTGCTGTAAGGGGAGGAAAGAAATATCGAAGCCGACCGATCGTCTTCCGTACTCTCGGTAAAAGTAGAATATTAACATTATACAATATCGAAATACTTTGTTTTCCCAGAGAGCCGTAGATCACCTCTTCATTTTAGAATCTAAGATTACGATAAGAAAATGAGTAGAATTTTGAGTATCGTATGTTACGGGATTTATAGGACTTCTACAAATTAACGACACCAATACATAAAATAAGCTATCTTCATTTGCGACACTGCCGCACAATCCACTTTTCCTGGGAATCGCTCGATCTGTCCAAGTGTGTCAGTACTGGCACCATAGTGCTTAGGGGGATAGGAGGCTTGGCAATAGTAACAGCGGGACATTTAGCCGAGAACTCATACTGGTGTATGAGCACTCCATGTTAGATAGGGTGTGCATTAGAATGGCCTGAACATTCGAAGGGGTTGTTCGAAGGGAGTAAGGACAGGGGCAACACGCCACGGCGTACGGCAACCTCACCTCGTCCTTAGCAGACAGTTCTGAGGGGTGCCTTAGAAGCCTGCCTTAGGGACCTTCCCCCTTACGCGGCGGAGCCGCTGCGCCTGACTCATAGTGTACTTCGTAGTTCGCTTGCTCTCTTCCTGGCCTCTACTGGGCTACCCCGCGGTTTGCCTTGACTGAATATGCCCTCCGACTTTGAGGTTATCCTGCCGGTATACTCTATGTTTCGAGCCACTTATCGAGTGGTCCGCTACGGCATCGAGAGAAACGCCGTCAGACGAGCTATATCGCCGGTCGTTTCCCTAGTTCTGGCAGTTGGTCTGGATGCTCTCGGTGATGACATCAACGGCCTGCTATCGGTATCGCGTTCACACTATTTAATCTCTCTTCTTTTTTTTCCGTGGAATCTGACCCTCTCTCCATGACTCAGCATCTTAGGCAACTCAGGCCGTTCCACCCTCGTTCTGTTCGTCATTAGCTTTAGCCTCCCGTGGCTGGGTTTTTCCGGGCACTAGATTATTGTGCTCTGGATTTACGGGTTTTATGGTCTATAGATTGTATGGATTTAATGATTTTGTATCGTCGCCAGAGCGAAGTTCAAACCCACCCGTCCGATCCCTTCGTACTCTGGTTTTTGGTTAGATTTTAGATTTAGGATGCAGTTTCTCACGTTACGGGATTTACCGACCGCGACTAATTTTCTCGGCGAGGGCGATATTCGCAGTCACTCGCTGCATCCGACGAATGCCCCTGCCTCCTCGGAGGTGCGGGATTTGGTTCGATGAAGGCTGGCCTTTCCCAGGCGGGAATTTGCCGTGGCTTCTTCCTTTCTCGCTCGTTTTCGAGTCGGTCCTCGTTATTTCTCGTTGGGCCTATCCGCCCGCGGAGCTCTATCGAGACGTTGCACCTGAGCCAATAGTTCGTCTGCTGTCGGTGTTGCCTTCGTGATTTTCACCCCGGGAATCTCTTCCGTGGGTGTCACGGCGCCGCTAGCATTCCTGCTGCTACGGCCGCTTCCGTTTTTGCTCCCTGGCGTCTCCCTCGTGGTCGAGGGGCGGAATTTTCATCCCGTATGGCGAGGGTGCGAGCTTGTTCCACGAGTACACGTATCTGCTCCAGGAGCGTTTTCAGTGCCGTTGCACTGGCATCCTCCTTTTTTAAAGTTTTTGCAGGAATTTTCTTTCCTGGCCCAACTTTTCCTTTGGCCGACAGTAATTTGCGACTGTCTAGCCCCTCCTCCTCGGATTTCTGCTCGCATTCGGAGGAGTCCTCCTCGGTCTCACTACTTCCTCGTCGCTCGTCGTGACGATCGTTACCCCGAGCGTTGCCAGAACTTCCGGCCTCGTCTAAAGGATATCTCCTCCGGTTGGTACCCTCTGGGTCTACCATCTCCGTTTCTTCTCCCTTAGGTGATTTCTCGACCTTGGATGGATCAACTTTTGGTGCCATTTTTGGTCCCAATGCTTCTCGAGTTTCGCAGACGTATTACCTCACGCGTCTCTCGACAAGAAAGAATAACTTCTGCCCGTTTGCGCCTCTTTCTATACCGTTTCGTGTGTGGAATTTATCCCCTCTGCTTCTTTTTACCAATAGCGTCACCTTTTTGCAACGTTTCTGATCAATTTGTGGTGAATTATCCTCTTCGTTGGCGACCGGATAAGGTTTTTATTATTTTTCCTTATCTGTGCGCCATCGGATTTTTGAATTTTATCCTTTAGGCGACCTCTCTTGGATTCATTTTACTTGAATTCGTCCCATCCGATTTTTAGATTCGCATTCGAACCTGGTGGCTCCATCTTCTGGTATCTTCCTAGGAAAGCGTTACCATATGATGGGTTTCTCACCTGTCGGTAATCTTGGTCGATAAGGCAGCTCCCTTCCTTATCGACTGCGACATGGCTCATTTTCCGACCGGTAATAGAGGTTTCCTCTTTACCGATTGTCAGGTGGGTTCGATATCTTACCGACGGTTGGCCGAGTGCGGTACCGACGGTAGGCTCACCTGTGGGGAGACGCTAGGTGGCGCCTGCTACCCGAATTCGTGCGTTAACCACCTGTTGTGGTTATGAGCACGTGCGGCACAGCCGAAAATTTTATTTTTCTTTTGTGTGGGGCTTTCGCCCGGTTTTTCGCTTTCGGAGCTGTCCAGACTCCTCCAGCGAACTATTCGCCCTTTTTGTGGACTCTTCAATCTTCGCGCGTTACTTTTCCCCCTTTTCGGCGGTGGAAGAGGGTTAGTGTGGTCTTTTCAGACCACTCACCTCTACCACTTCTCAGCCCTAAAAAAAAACATCCCTGAAAACAAAACATAAAAAAAAAATTTTCAAAAAAAATGGCCGTTAGGATTCACCAGTCTGACTCAGACTGGTTTCACCTCTCCTTCCGTGGATGGAGTTTCCTCCATTTTCTCCACTGTATCAAGAGTGAGGTGTTAAGCCTTTCGGCGCAACTTCCTCAACTCATTTCTTCTCACCCTGGCCTCCTCTGACCTCCTAGAGGTCTTCGGTGTCCTGGGCGTTTCTGGCTTCTCGGGCGCTGGCTTCTTCTCAGCCTTTTCCCTCAGTTGGAGTCTCTTGGCCTGGTCCATGGCCTTAAAGATGTCCCGAGGGACATTCCTCCCGAACTCAGGGATCCAGGATCCACGTGCCTTCGTCTGCTTTTCGCAGATTGGGCAGTCCCTCCGCTCCTTGCCAGGCCTTCTGCACCCCCTGCAATAGGTGGTGGGTGGTTCGTGGCACTCTTTGCCGCTGTGACCTGGTTTGCGGCAGTTGCGGCAGTGAGGTTCGGGGGCGAGCTGCGATTTCCTGGAGACACTCTCACTGTCTCCAGGGGTTTTCCTCTTCCGGGAGCCGGGTCCCCGAAGTCCTTGAGAGCCCTTCTCCGCCATGCTGCAACAGCTGGCGATGGATCTCCGCGGCCTCCTCCAAGGACTTCATAGTCCTCGGACGGGGAGTTTCCCTCCCATTTGGCTGTTTCACCTCCTTCTTCCTCAGGGCGGTTGTCTTCGGAACCTCCGGAGACTTGACGACTGCCTGAGGGAGTAGGGGTAAAACCTGCTCTGCCACTTTGCTTAGCAGTTGGGGATTGCGCTTAAGCGCCTTCACCAACGTCTGAACCAAAGCGGCATCAGCTGCTTCGGGGGAAGTTATTTCCTCCGTCTTTTCCACCTCTTCCTAGGGAATCGGTGGCGGCTGCTCCGATGGAATGGTTGCTCCGGACGGTGTGGGGGTGAGCACCATGGTGGTCACCTCCTCCGTCGTCGCCACGTCCATTGGCTCGTCCTCGTCACCCTGCAATAATGCCTGCAGGGACTCGAACTCGAGCTCGGATAAATCTCGATCTGGAATATGGAGATTCATTAGCTCGGGGCTAATCAACTCGTCATCGCCCTGTGGGGGTTCCGACGTAAATTCAACTTTTCCTGTGACAGACAAAATCTCGTCACAGGTATTTGATGACTCTTTCGAGTCATACAGACCTTTTTGGGCGAGTTCGGCGGTTTCCACAGCCTTCTGCACCAGCTCATCGAGGGTAGCGTCCTTCGACATTCTCTTTTTGGGCACTATAATACCAAACTGTTCTCACTGGGGAGCACAAAATTTTTCGTCAGCACGGGTGAACGGTTGAAACGAAAAGAATGCTCCTCGTGGTTATCTCACAGGACTAACGGAAGTCCTGACTGTGGAGATAGGGGGTGATCTCAGTTAAATGGATCGCCACTGGTGGTTCCCCCCAGTTACACCTGACCGATATTTGCATATCGGCGCGCTCTTTAAATGCCATTGATGACCTGTCCATCATCGGCATTTAAACTTTTCACCCCCCAAATAGTGACCCGCCAGGTGGAGTCCTCTGGTGGGTGAGAAGATTACTAGTCATTACCGTCGTCGGTAATGTCATTCACTCCGGGCTCTTCCGTTATCCCCGGAGTGTCTTTTCCGTCGGATGGCGCCACCAACACGATATTCATGTATTTCTTCGGCGGTTCCGATGAGAAATTATAAACAATTTATTTCTCCGTCGTCTGGGCGCTTCCCCAACACACGGAGTTTGTGCGCTCGCTTTCCGTGCTCAGGTTGTTCCCTTGGGCGAAAAACGTCTAGGACCGCCTTTTCGAGAGAAAACGCGGTCCATTCTCGGAGAAAGAGTTTTCGCCCCTTACTCACGAACTGGTCGATTTTCCTGTGGGAAAGAGACTTCCAACTCCCCCGCACGACTCTCCCCCGGGTGATGAGGAGAGCAATGTACCAGATCGATGGAAAAATCCCTTCCTCCCTGAAAATGATCTATTCGAAGGGCGATATTTATTATTTGTAAATAATAAATTCCCCTTACGTGTAACACGAGGGTAACGACTCTCTTCCCAGTGCTGGGGGTGAGTTCTTCTCCATGGTTCTTTCTGAGTAAGTCCTCCCGCAATGTCCAGGCAATTCTCCCCCGGGTGATGAGGAGAACAACCCTTAAGGCGCGTAAAACTCTCCCCAAAATTTCCATGGACTGCGTTTCAGGAGAGTTTCCGTGGAAATTCCTGGTTGGTTATTATATTGATAACGGCTTCTTGCGTTTTTTTTTTCTTTTTGTCAATACTTTTTGTTACTCTGTCTGGCGAGGCCCCACGTTGGGCGCCATTTTGTAAGAGTATTTTTCCCGGGTCAACACCCCAGGATATTCCTCGAACTATTTTGGCTGCCGCCTCTATCGTTCACGATTGGGCGCCAGCCAGGTTTTTCTGGAAAACCTGACCGAAAACCAGCCGCGAAGGAATTCGTCAACTCCGCGGACTTTCGGTGGCGGGTCTCACAATGCCGAGCCAGTATCAGCATGACACGGTAGAGTGGGCGAGGTTCACCAACGTACGAGTAACTTCAATCACCAACTTCTGCCGCGCGTACGGCATCTTCAACGATATCCTTCGGGGAATGTATTCCCCAGACTCTCGTGGAGGGATGTGACCATCCATCGCACGTTGTACTCTCTCCTCTGGGGTGGTTCAACCCCCGAAAAGACACAGATTACCTGCGAATCCTTCTCACCCCGCAGGGCACCGAACTGCTCGAGGCACATGCGACGTAGGTATCCGGAGACATTTCTCACTCACCTAACTTCCACCTCAACTCGAGAACTCGGTAATAGCAATCTCATGGCGAGTCAAAACTAGAGTTACTTCCCATGGAGGCGCGTGTGACCAGACCGACGGGAAACACCTTGAATCCCCGCCCTTAGTCCACCCCAAAACTATCGATTTCGCCCCAGAGATGGAACTCTGTAGCCTCGGACTCTCGTCCGTAGCCTCAAAGTAATCCATTGCACGGATCGGGAACACATAAGTGCCCCCTTCTCTCGCTATTCCAAGATTCCTTGGAACCACGTACCCTTCATAATCCCGGCAAGGATTATTGCCACCAAATGATCCCGAGCTCCTAAAACATGCGCTCGGGACCAGCACTCAACGCGAACTGTCCTGAAATCTACCAGGGCCTTCTCCCCCTAGTCTGAGCATCTCAGCTACTGTGGGTCATCCGTTACCCCACAGCCACCAATCAACTCGACCGGATCCCGGGGGCGCTAGTCCTTTCACCTAGCCGTTGGTCCCTGGTCTAAGTCGACGGCGCCCTTCGGAACCACCCAGTTGGAACGCCTGTACGTCGCCCCTGGACTCCCTAACACAGCTAGGTGGATTTCCGAATTGGAAAACAGCTATCGTCAGCGCCATCACAGTGTTCCGAAACATGGTCTCACCCTACCACGTTTCTTCCTGCTATGTGATTGGTCAAGTTCACCTTCGAAGCGGCCTGATTGGCCGTCGTCCGATGTTCTGCTCATCCTTCGCTCGGCTATTTTCAGCCGGCGTTAGATGTCGTTCCTTTCACCTAGTGAATTTACTAGTGTTTTCTCTAGTAACGAGAAAAATCTCGTTACAACTTTTTTCCTATCTACCTCTGGTTTATATCTTGGACTAGCTTCTATTCTGTACACCAAGTAAAGCGTAATAAATTTCAATTCTATTTTAAGAGAATCGTAAGAGTATCTTTCTTTTTGTGTGCTAATTCCTCATATTATAACCGTTGTGTATTTCAGGACTTAGTCCCGCGCCATCGGCCCCACTAAGTGAGATTTATAAGTTTCTTTCGAAACTTGTGAAAGGTTCACTTTTTACCCGCTATTTCGACCTGCCTAGTGACCCAGTGTCCGCTACACCCAAGCCAGACTTGTAGGGTTTTAAGTATATTCCCTTGCCGAGAGCGATGGATTCCATAGTGCGATTATGACGTTTACTCTCTTCCAATTCGTTTCTGGCGTGTTTTGAAGTGTTGATAGCTTTGGCCATACCAGCAGCTCCACCCGTTAGAGCACCTGTGGCACTGAGTCCGGAAAATAGTGGAATTAAAAATGCTCATAAAATTCCACCGATTTTATCTGGGATGGGGAGGAGTCGAGGCGTAGGCTTCTTTTTTTTCCTCCCTCCAGCATTTTTAACTGCTTGACGTGCATCTTTAAGTGCTCACTTCACAGCATCGCGTCTAGGCGGTATGGAACCTCTGGCAGCCCGTATAATCTGTCGCAGTGGTATCTTCTTCTTCACACTTCCTCCTCTTCGTTGTTTCCCACCACCACCACCACAGCCGGGAGTTTTTCTCCTTTTCTTCGCACCAGCACTAATGTTTAGCCCCATACCGAATTGATGTTTCACCTTCATGAGATTACTCACACTCGAAGCAGCCGCCTTCACACCAAGTCTAGCGTCTTTCGAAAAAAACTCTGTGCAGAGCTTTTTTGGCCAGAATTCTATCAGCGGTGTATCTGGCTCGCAAATCCTCTCCATTTCTTGAATATGCTATATCGTGCTCCTCACACGCTTTATCCAACTGATTTATCCCCGGATCACCCCGTGCTAATTGTCTCGCCAACTTGGTTCCCGGTCCATAATACTGATAGCCCGGTATATGTAATTCAACAGGTAATTTAGTGATGATATCGTTGACTATTCCTGTCCCCTTCCGCGTCCCAACACCTTTGCACACCACCATGATCTTGTACAGACTGAAGTGCAAGTCTACAAATGTTGTGTATTTATGAAGCTTGATAGCAGTTGTCAAGATGGAGTCCAAGCAACAACCTTCGAAGCTACCGGTTGTTGCGGACACTGGGTCACTAGGTAGGCCAAAATATAAGAGAAAAGGTGAACCTTTCAGGTAACTTGACCGTAACTAGTAGCGACAGGTAGTGTCCGGAGAAGGAAAGATCTTATAAATCTCACACAATATGGGGGGCCTATTGCGTGGGACTAAGCACTGAACTGCACAATGGTTACTACGTGAGGAATTAGCACACAAAGAGAAAGATACCCTTGAGTTCCCTTTAAATAAAGTTTAATATTTATTACACTTCACTTGAAAATACAGAATAGTAGAAAGTCCAAGATAAAAACCGGGGAATGGGGGTGGAAAAAGTGTAGGTAAGAATAGTGTATATGTTGTTGGTGTGTTTTTTCTGACTTACGGTTGAAGAAAAACTACGGTGTAGGGATGAGTGGGTGATCTCTCGGTGGCTCTCCTCTACGTAGCGGATTCCGGAGAACTCCAAAAAACGTGCTAGATGCTCTAGCGCTGATGGAGTTGAAGATCATCGAACACGCTTCGTTGGTAGTGGTGGTGATGAAGTGACTCTGGAGATGTTGCTGGTGACAGTGGATCTGAGTTTAAATAGAACTCGGTTGGCCACTGGAACTAGATGCTGGTTTGTGGTGTTCGGCAGAAATGGCCTGGGCTGGATGCCCGGGTTGAACTCAGTCAGATACTGAGAGAATCACCAGCTCGTTGCTGGCTGGTGTAGAAACCTCGGCTGATAGCTCGGCTTGAACTCGTTGTATTACTCAAAGATTTGCCAGATCGTTGCTGGGCTTGCAGAAAACCTCGGCTGAGAAGCTCGGGGTAAACTCAGTTGAATACTGAGTAAATCACCAGGTCGTAGCTGGCTTGCAGAAAAACCTCGGCTGAGAAGCTCGGGTTGAACTCGTCGTATTGCTCAAAGACTTGCCAGATCGTTGCTGGGCTTGCAGAAAACCTCGGCTGAGAAGCTCGGGGTAAACTCAGTTAAATACTGAGTAGCTCGCCAGGTCGCAGCTGGCTTGCAGAAAAACCTCGACTGAGAAGCTCGGGTTGAATTCGTTGTATTGCTCAAAGACTTGCCAGGTCGTTGCTGGACTTACAGAGAACCTCGGCTGAGAAGCTCGGGTTGAACTCGTTGTGTTGCTTGAAGACTTGCCAGGTCGTTGCTGGGCTTACAGAAGAACCTCGGCTGAGAAGCTCGGGTGAACTAGTAGTGTAGCCAGGCTATGGCCAGTGATGAGTTGACTTGCAAAAGCTGGCTTCCAACAGACGGATCTTGAAGGATGAGCTTTAATGATGAGCAAGGCCCCTCGTTGAATACCACGAGTCGAAATTTTACTTTGGACTCGTTGGTTAAAGTTGCACCCTCAATCTGGGGTTGGAGGTTGAGTTAAATGCTCGAACTGTGCCCCAGCGGTGACGTCAGGGGGTGGTCCTGCAGAGTTTCGCCCTTGAAGACTGATCTTGGAGAGTCGACTGGTTGAAAAGCAGGATATCACTTGAAGATGATTAGGAGTCGAAGATTTAATTTAGACTGACTGATCTGGCGAAAAACCGCCCTTTATATACTGTTCGGGCGTGATTCCCCTACGTCCGTTCATTTTTTGATTCTTAGTCCCCCGACGTTTTTTGAGATATGGAGGGAGGTATCTTCCTATGTTTGACAATGTATTCAAAAGGGATGTTTCTGGACGATGTACCCTCTCTCTAGTGTCAACCCCTGTTTCCCCAGGTGTGGGAGAGTGTTTTGAGAGAAAGACGGGACGATCGATCTTTGGCCTCTCTCTAATTAATGTTCTTCTAATGTCAAAACTGGCATGTTTATGTATTTTTCTGACGCTCACGGCCCATAAACTAGACGTCTTCTTTGACGATGGATAACTATTGTTCATTAGAAAACTGGCGTGTCCAGCGGAGTGGATCCGTTGAGGATGGAGGTGTCCCCTTGTTTGGACAATTAAAAATCATCTGGTGAATCGCGCCAATTCCTAGAAGCATAGGCATGGGGTGTCGATGACACCCTAGCTCGTAAACTAGTCATCTTCCTGACAATGGATAACTATTGTTCATCAGAAAAGCCGGTGTGTCGGGCGGGGTGGACTTTTTGAAGATGGAGATGTCCCCTTGTTTGGACAACTAAAAATCATCCGGTGTATGGTCCCGATTCCTGGAACCTATCTCATAACTTTCGTTGGGTATGGGGTGCGGATGACGTCATGGTTCAAGCCAACCCCCTGTAACCAATGGGGGGAGATATTCGTGCCAGATGTACCCCCTTATTGGTCTGTCTTTTCTTTTGTCGATATAGACAAACCAATGGTTGAGGCAGTCCATTTCTGAATTGCCGACATCTTATTTCTTTGAGTCTATTCTCATGTATGTTTACCATTGGAGGGTTGTTTATATTGGTGCCCCCATGTTCAATTGAGAGAAGAAAAGAAGTCAAAAAGATCTCTTTAGTTATGCCTTTGAGCAATTTGTATGGACTCCTCTAAGTGTTTTGTGATTTCCAGGTGTCGTCCTTTGATGGTCATTCCTTGACTCTTCGGAGGCCCGCATGATGATGACTGCTTGAGTGTACCCCCCCCCCCCCCCCCCCCCCTCTAAGTGTTTTGTGATTTCCAGGTGTTGTCCT
>NW_011887885.1:48088-49373 GCF_000806365.1 Fopius arisanus | reverse complement strand
CCCCCCAGGGGGTCTCCTTTCATCGCGTTAACCTCACATAATCGATGTTTTGACTGGGTTTTCCAACACTCCTCACCATTGTGCAGGGTTTTTCCGAGTCCCTTTGTATTATTTAGAACCTAGTGTTGTACCAGGTTTTTTATATTTATTAAATAGAAATTTTAACCGCAGTAAACAGCGGTGTCCGCAACACGGTGATGAATTTCGACAAAATTACCGAGAAAAAGAAGGATAAACAAAAAAATGGTCACGGCCCACTATTACCCAATACTGTACGTGCAATTATCTGTGGACCTTCAAATTGTGGCAAGACGAATGCTTTGTTCGCTCTCATTACCCATCCCAATGGACTGAGATTTCAAAATGTCTACGTCTACTCCAAGTCCTTGAATCAACCAAAATATCAATTTTTGAAGAAATTATTGGCAACAGTGAAAGCTATTGGTGATTTTCCATTCAATGATCACGAAAAGGTGGTCAGACCTGAGGAAACTCATCCGAATTCTTTCATCCTATTTGACGATGTCGCCTGTGAAAAACAGGATAATATGGGTGCATTCTTTTGCATGGGTCGCCATCAAAGTTTAGACTGCTTCTATCTTTGTCAGACCTATGCACGTATTCCAAAACACTTGATACGTTGTAACACTTTTCCCCGATCTCGTCCCGAAGATCGGCGATAGTTATTACCTTCGCCCGTTCCCGTGCTCGCATCCTAAAATTCAACCGAATTACTGTGGGCGCCAGCTAGCTTTTTGTGGGCCAAAAGCTAACGAAAACCGAAAGAACCGAAACGAAGGCAAGGAGGGGGGGTGCCCTGCCTTGCCCGAGGTCAGCCGACCTCATTAGACCAAAAATCCCGAAATATCCAAAAACAAGAGCACGAAAGGACAGGACGAGTGGGGTTGGAACTCGTCCTCGCGACAACACAAAATCCATAAATCCATAAATCCCAAAACCGGGGAGTCCGTACTCCCAAAACTAAGACGATAACCTCATTACCGTAAAACTACCCGCGAGAAGCTAGAAACCGATGACGAATGGAACGGAAGCGGGAAGGCCTGGGTTGCTCAGGATGCTAGGTCGTGGAGAGAGGGCCGGGGTCCACAGATACGCGACTATAATAACCGAAACCTAGACCGGAAAATAATACAGAGAACCGACCGTGGTTCGGGATGCCGAGAGCATACTTGCGGGGTTCTGGGACGCTGAGGGCGGCCTCTGAGAACACCTCGCCGAGAGCGTGCCGTAAGATAGCGGAGTGCCGGGAGGCCGAGAGCGTGGG
>NW_011887885.1:43290-47523 GCF_000806365.1 Fopius arisanus | reverse complement strand
TAACATGGAGCGCTCATACGCCGGTATGAGTCCTATGCTATGTGCCAGCAAGTCTCATAGGGGAGCTGGGAATGTTTCCACGTGTCCGCCCTGTGCTGTTGCCTGTCTTCAGGCCTCCTAACACCCTAAGCACTCGGGCCCCAGTCCCCACACCCTTCGACGATTCGAGGAATTCCCGGGAGGAAGTCGAGATGGCAGGATTTTTTAGAGAACGTAACCTAAAGTTTAGTTTAATGTGCGGGATTTCCGAAAATCCCGTTACAACGTGATAATTCAAATTTACTCATTCTCTTTTGTCAGGATGAAATGAATTTGAAACACATTCATCAAGATCATGTTAATTCAGACATGCCATACCCAGAGTTCAGAAATTTGTGTTCTGCTTGTTGAAATAATGATAAACATGGGTTTATCACCGTCAACAAAGACTGCGAATTGCACGAGGCACGCTATCGATGAGGATTTGATTGTTTTGTATTGATAAAAACAAGCTGATGATTGACGCTCGAGACACTATTGAATTGAACGTAAAACCTTCAAAATGCGGCCTACAGTTTTGCAAGAGGAGTCAGACGTATTGCATCATATTGCTGAGGCAAGCAAAGCAATTCGTCAAAAGTATCACACCATCAAAATGGACAAAGATATGGCGGAAAGAGCTATGAATGTGGCCTTGAAACCTGTAATTACTCCTCTTGAAAAATTGCTTGATGACGGCGCAATCCTGAAGAAAATTAAGAAAAAAAGAAATCAAAATATTATTGTGAAAAAAGTGGTGGCGAAGGGGGAGGAGGGGGTAGTGAACGATTATATACAGGAAATTGCAACAACAAGTACTCCTCAAGTGTTAAGTACTTAAGATGACGATTCCAAGAATGCGGTGGGCTCCAACGCTCGTCGATGAATCAGTTGATCAATGATCCGCTTAATCTTATGTTGGAAATGTCGTGAGTTGTATCTCAACATGCTCGACGCAAAAGAAGAAAAACATTTGGATAAACAATTTGGGGTTCGAGGAGTGGATGACCAATGGAAAATTGGAAATGCTGAGGTGATCATCAATGGAGATCGAATGACCATTGGCGACAAGCGGTATCGCTTAACTCCCGGTTTGGCATTCCTGATATTCCATAGAGATCCAAAAACAGCCAATGTGGTATCAACAGATTAAATGCAGTATGGTGGAATTTTGCACAGTACGAATGCACATCGATCGTACTATGATCCAAACAAGGCTGTGAGACTAGAAAAATTAATTATTAAAGGCTATTAGGCGTAGCCCCTCCTTGTTACCATTGAGATTCACCTGCAAAGATTATCGCCCGGCGATAATCCGAGGATCACCGTATTCCTAATTTTAGCACGCCGGGAAAACAATGATTTCCTGGAATTCCTGGGAAGTCTTTAATTACCTTAGGATTATAAATCTGATATTCCTCAGAACGTTTAACCTCGCGGAAAAGAAAAAAAAGCAACAAAAAAAAGTGTCGAATCCTCGGACTCGAACCCACTCTGCTCGGATCTGAAGAGAGCGAGAGGGAGGGGAAAACCACTGGTCACCGTTGACCGTGGAAAATTCGTTCAGCTGAAAATCGCTTCTAAAACTTCAAATTTTGGTAGATTTCGGAAAAAATGCCCACTGGCGCGGCCAGGGGAGCCCCTAGTATATTGGGGAATCACTAGCGAGAGAGAAACTCCCTGGAAAAACACTTAAAATGGAAGATGAAATTCAGCCAAAACTGGGGTTTCTATTTTTACTCAAAAACCACACTAAACGAGAGAAATTCCTTCGAAATTACCCACCAACATGATCAGGGGCGCCCCTAGTATTTTGGGGATTCATCAGCGGAGAGAAAAACCCTCCGAAAGCCATCCAAAAATGGATGGAAGAGCCAACCGAAGCCGGGCGGCCGGCTCGGACGAGGCCACGACATGTCGTGGAAATATTCGCTATAAAACAGGTAAAAATGCACTTAAAACTTGTTAACGACTTCCCAACTCACCTTTGTGGGTTTCCTTCCCTTCCTTGGTGCTTTCCTCACCGTACTCCTCACTTTTCCCACGTAATTCCTCACTAATTCTTTTTGTTCCACACGTGTTGTCTGACTCGCCATGAACAACTGACTTGGAGAGGTCAGTGCAACAGGTGGGCCACGCACAGCCGAAAATCAGGCGCTCCCTGATTGGCTGGCGTTAGGTGATAGTTGCGGCACGGCGCCCCTAGCGACAATTCAAATTCAAATTCGTAATCTAATCACTCTATTATTTTATTCCTTAATGATTCCACTTATTTTCCCTTTTCATTTCACGGGCGGTCGGGGCCTTATTGATCGCCTTTCCCGGGGAGCATGAATACTAAAAGTCTTTCTTTCTTCACCTATAAATCTAAAATTTGGTATTCCCTACTAATCTCAAAAATTATTAAAAATTCATTTTAATCACTATCCGTAAGCAACCTGGCAATCCGGGGCGAATAAGGGTTGCACTTATTCCCCCCGGCCTTCCACCAAAAACAGAAACGTAAACGTTAACGTAGTCCTAAATTCATGCTCCCACTAAGTCGAAACGTCAAATTTTGTTTAAACTCGCGATGTTCTATTTAAATGACCGGATGACTCAATTTTCGGCCCTTCTTCACGGCATTTTAGGCCCTTAACCCTAGCCCTAGATCCTAATTTTCTAATCTAACTAAACCAGGGGCTCGGTGCCCCTGAACGCGATGATCCGCGTAATATTTTGTGGATGGTATTGGAGGGTTTCGACATCACCAACGGACATCCCCACATGTCCGTTTCATATAGGGTGTCCGAAATAAAATTGTACACCCAAATAACTATTGAATGTGGGTAGTAATCGAAAAATCTTTCAAATAGAAGTTGTAGGGCTCCAAGTGGGAAAAATAATGAGATATGATTTGAGCATTTAAGTCTCCATGATTTTATGCTACAAGCATAAGTTCATTTTTTTCATATGGGATCAAAAATTTTCTTGTAACAAAAGTTGTTGTACTCGATGAGATGAATCTAATGATGTCACACATCATGTGTTTTTCATGCTATCTGAGCTCAAACATACTAAAAATGGAACGTGTCAACGATATTCCAAATTCTAGTAGCGACAGGTAGTGTCCGGAGAAAGAAAGATCTTATAAATCTCACTCAATATGGGGGGGCCTATTGCGTGGGACTAAGCACTGAACTGCACAATGGTTACTAAGTGAGGAATTAGCACACAAAGAGAAAGATACCCTTGAGTTCCCTATAAATCGAGTTTAAAATTTATTACACTTCACTTGAAAATACAGAATAGTAGAAAGTCCAAGATAAAAACCGGGGAATAGGGGCAGAAAAAGTGTAGGTAAGACTAGTGTGTATGTTGTTGGTGTGTTTTTTCTGACTTACGGTTGAAGAAAACTACGGTGTAGGGATGACCGGGTGATATCTCGGTGGCTCTTAAATGCTCGAACTGTGCCCCAGTGGTGACGTCAGACGGTGGTCCTGCAGAGTTTCTCCCTTGAAGACTGATCTTGGAGAGTCGACTGGTTGAAGAGCAGGACACCACTTGAAGATGATTAGGAGTCGAAGATTTAACTTTGACTGCCCTGATCTGGCGAAAAACCGCCCCTGATATACTGTTCGGGCGTGATTCCCCTACGTCCGTTGATTTTTGATTCTTAGTCACCCGACATTTTTTGAGATATGGAGGGAGGTATCTTCATATGTTTGACAATGTATTCAAAAGGGATGTTTCTGGATGGTGTACCCTCTCTCTAGTATCACGCCCTGTTTCCCCAGGTGTGGGAGAGGGTTTTGAGGGAAAGACGGGACGATCGATCTTTGGCCTCTCTCTAATTAATGTTCTTCTAATGTCAAAACTGGCATGTTTATGTATTTTCCTGACGCTCACGGCCCATAAACTAGAACTCTTCTTTGCCGATGGATAACTATTGTTCATTAGAAAACTGGCGTGTCAAGCGGAGTGGATCCTTTGAGGATGAAGGTGTCCCCTTGTTTGGACAACTAAAAATCATCTGGTGAATCGCGCCAATTCCTAGAAGCCATCTCATAATTTTCACTGGGCATGGGGTGTCGATGACATCCTAGCTCGTAAACTAGTCATCTTCCTGACAATGGATAACTATTGTTCATCAGAAAAACTGGTGTGTCGGGCGGGGTGGACTTTTTGAAGATGGAGATGTCCCCTTGTTTGGACAACTAAAAATCATCCGGTGGA